>NW_023425585.1:0-276377 GCF_014108245.1 Pipistrellus kuhlii
ATGTTCAGTCTCTTCCCGCACCCCCCACACCCTTTTTTCCCAAGAATCGTCAGTTCACTCCCCTTCCATACCTCTGATTCTATTATATTCACCAGTTAATATTGTTCATCAGATTTTTTTAATTCCCTTGGTTTTTAGATTTACTTGTTGATAATTACATATTTGTTGTTCATAATTTTTATCTTTATTTTCTTCCTCTTCCTAAAGAACCCCCTTCAGCAATTCATATAATTCTGTTTTGGCGATGATGAACTCCTTTAGCTTTTTTTTATTATTATTATTAGTGAAGCTCTTTATCTGGCCTTCGATTCTGAGTGATAGCTTTGCTGGATAGAGTATTTTTGGCTGTAGGTTCTTGCTATTCATCACCTTGAATATTTCTTGCCACTCCCATCTGGTCTGCATGGTTTCTGTTGAGTGCACTCTTGGTGCACCCCTTTGTGGACTGTGTGTACAGCCTTTTGTAATTAAGTCTTGATTGTTGTTGGTATCACTGGGAGAAACTGACCTCCAGGCCACTTGGCTGTGAGGATCAGCTGTGTCTATGCTGAGAGACAGTCTTATTCAACTAGACTTGGAAAATTGCAAAAGCCTCTGTGCTCAGCTTGGATAGGGTGGAGTTTCAGAGTGGAGCCTACAGCCTTGGATTTCTGTCAGCCCTGTCCTATGAGGATCCTGAGTCTCAGTGTTCCTCAGTGTCCTTCAGTACTCACTGCAAGCACCTCTGAGAGAAAGGTGCCCTCGAGTTTCGCCCACTACTGGACAGTCTAGTCTCTCCCCCAATGAGCCTGGATCTGAGGTTCAGTGCAGTTGGAAGTGGGGTTAAGAGCAGTCCAGAGCTTATGTCTCCTTCCTGCTAGGGCAATCCAGCGGCACAGTCAACAGTTCGTCCTTTATGTGTATTAACGTATGTGCCTCTGGGGCTCTGCCTTTCTCCGCTCCCCTGAATTTTCGCCTTACAGCCCAGATTCCTTCTGTATGAGCCTGGGCCCCCAGGGTCTCGCCCAGAACTGGAGTTCAGTGCTGTTGGAACTGGGCACAGTCCGGAGCTTTTATCTCCTTCCTGCTAGGGAATGCCAGCCAGGCACTCAGCCTCCCCTCCTCTCTGGCTTTGTCCTCTCTGCACACACGTGTGTAATTTGTTTCCGTACCTTAGGCTTTTACAGCTCCTCTGATTTTCCTTCTGGTTTTCTCTTTCCTTCTAGTTGTAGAATTTCCAGTCAGTCGTCTTTCCTGTAGTTCTGGGTAATGTCCATTTTGTATTTTAGTTGTATTTTATTGAGATTGTTGTGTGAGGCTGCAGTTAGGTGTTTACTTATGCTGCCATCTTGGTTTCTCCTCCATATTACTCTTTTATTAGATAGGATAGAGGCCTGGTGCATGGGTGGGGGCCAGCTGGTTTGCCCTGAAGGGTGTCCCGGATCAGAGTAAGGTTTCCCTTGGGGCATGGGGCGGCTTGAGTGAGGATCCTGTGGTAGTTTGCAGCCCAGCCACACACCCCCGAAAACCCAAGCAAAGGCCCTGGTATCTGGAATTTATTTACCTTCTACAATGGAAACTCTGTAGCCAAGAGTGGAGTCAAGCTTCTGCTCACTCTGTGGCCAGCAGCCATTTCTTTTGAGGTTTATGTATCTTCTATAATTGAAAATTTGTAACCTGGAGTGGAGGCCTAAGCTGGCCAGGGTGTGTGGAAAGCTTTGCTTCTTCCATTGCCAGGGCAACCCTACTCTCCCACTCTTTCCAGCTCCATGGCTGATGCCATTTCTGTTTGGATTTGTTTACCTTCTACCTATAATTGAAACTTTGTAGCCTTGAGTGGAGGCTTAGGCCATCCAGGGCAGGCAGAAAGCTTCGTTTCCTTCATTGCCTGGGAAACCCAAGCCTCCCTCCTACTCTCTGTTGCTGTAGCCATCTTGGCTGAGTTTATTTGCATACTTGCTTTGATTGGTTGGTGAACGTGGCTTGTGGATATTGTGGAGGTATGGTCAATTTGCATATCACTCTTTTATTAGGTAGGGTTAATCATTGTATTATTTTTCCATTGGAACAACAGTGAGACTGCCTTTGTTTGCCTCTGTGTGCATGGAGGAATTACCATCACAGTCACCTGATAGGGGATGCACTGAACTCTGGACACATCTTGAGCCGGCCACAGGCATGATCCCACTGACACTGCACAGTGGCAGGAAGGGGTTGGGCCTGTTGCTCCAGGTTGCTCACAGAGAAGTGGGTGCACAGTGAGAAAACCTTCACCGGTCACATGGCCAGAGGGCAGAGTGGGTATTGAACTGGAGCCTGTGAGTCTCACTGACACTCCGTGCGTGCAGCCTGAGAGGTGTCAGGCAGTGAGGCTCCCAAGCTTACTCTGACCAAGGGAGTGGTGAGAACGGGGAGAGTGACCGTTTATCTCCTGCCCCATCTGCTCATTCCCAGTACATCCACACCATTGCCTCTGAACCCTTGTTATGCTCACATTTCAACTCCTGCTGAGTGACCACAGACAGCTGTGGCATGGCTTAAATGGCAGGTGGATGGCAGGGAAGGGCAGGTGGATGGTGGGGAAGGGCAGGTGGATGAGGAAAGGGTAGGTGGATAGATGAAGGGGAAGGGCAGGTGGATGGATGGTGGGGAAGGGTAGGTGGATGGGGGAAGGGCAGGTGGCACCTTAGGAAGGAGGCGGTGGCCTTGTTCAGTGTATGAGTGACAGGTGCCCAGCATCTCGGCATCTTACGGAAACTGTTCTCAGCCTCTGTTGGCAGCTTGATTGCTGGTACAGACTCTGACTTTAGGTTCCTTGAGTAAACACTCATATTTAGAAACAAAAGGATAAGTGTAACCAAGGATGGCCGAGGCGCCATCTGGAATTGTGGACTTCTGCTCACAAACAGCTAATTGAAACGTTGCTTCCATTTGTGCTGTCGCCGTTGACATGGCTCTGCCCCTGTCACAAAATCAATGGTTCCCACTCCGGCCCGCCGTCCTCTGCCCGCTGGGCCGGCTCCCTCCCCGAGTCTTCCTCAGGTCACCGGGGTTAAGTGATCTTTTCAGCCCGCCCGCAGGGCTGTCAGCGGCCTGGAGGGGCCTCTGGAATGAGCCGTGTTAAGTGGCTTGATGGGGGTTGCGCCACCATTACGGCCGTCAGCGCGTGATGCAGCGCAGCCGTAATGATGGGGAAGGTGCTTATCACTGTCGCTCTGCGATCACTGGAGATGGTTTGGGTTGAAGCTTTTTGCCAAAGATAAAGGGAACACGTGCACGATGAACGTTCCTTCTGCAGAGCCTTTGTGTGTGAGCTGCGTGGGCTGCGTGTTTACCAGGAGACATGGCGGGAGGCAGAGGCAGGCTGCGGGGGGCGGTGTGCAGGGCGGTGGGGCAGCCACCTGTCGGGGTGACGGGAGAGCCCGCACACAGAGGGTGGAGCGGACACAGGCTCCTCTCTCCTTTCCTCAAGCTCCTGAGGGCCCGGGATGGGTCACATTCTGGGTTTCAAAACCCAGCCCACAGGCCATGGAAAGGCCGGGACTGGTGGCCAGATCTCAGGGCTGTGGCCGGGGTGAGAAGTCCTCTCCTGTGTTTCCGTTGCCCCGGGCAGGCCTCTGACCCGCTGACCAGACTGCCCATTTCAGCCCTGAACTCTTGTCCTCAGAGACGCCTGAGTCCTAGCCACCCGGGTGTGGGTGCCACTATCCTTCACCCACATGGTCACGTGATGTGTTTGCCGCTATCTCATCCACAGGAAGTCCTGAGGGCAGTTCTAGGTCCTGCCCAGCCTGTCGTGCTGCTTTCAGTCCTAAAAGGCTCCCTCACCCCACTGCCACCACCTCACAGCGCGGCCCAGCCTCACAGGACACCCAGCACCTCGAGGACAGAGCACGCCTCCTCTGAGCATGCGGGCAGGCCGCGAGGGAGCCAGTCCTCTTCCAGGAGGCCGCCATCGCCTATGCCCTCACAGAGACACGTTCTCTCCTTAGAGTTTGAAATTTAAGCCTTGGCTGCTGCATCCTTTAGTTAAAATACAGGTCCAGCCCTGGCTGGTGTGCTCAGTGGTTAGAGCATTGCCCCAAGCACTGAAGGGTCAAGGGTTTGATTCCCAGTCATGCACACACCTACCTGGGTTGCAGGTTTGATTCCTTGGCCGGCAACCAGTTGACGTGTCTCTCACATGCATATTTCTCTCTCTCTCTCTCTCTCTCTCTCTCTCTCTCTCTCTCTCTCTCTCTCTCTTCCCCCCTTCCTTTCCCTCTCTCTAGAAAGCAATGGGGAATGTATCCTCAGGTGAGGACTCACAAAAAGAAATAAATGAGCTATGGGACAAATGGTGGCACAGACACCAGGAGACTGAGCTCTAACCGCACCGCCTGTTCTGTCGAGAAGCAGTGCGGCATCTTGGTGACTGCTCCCAGGCTGTCTGAGGACCCGCCTGTCAGTGATGCTTACAAGGGACAACCCAGGCGGTCCCTGCCCGGTGCCCTCTGCAGACCTGCTGAGGGTCATGGGTGGGGGTTGTTGGCCCCCAACCTCCTGGTACCGGGAGCTGCCGGTGATCACTGTGTTCTCTTTCCGGACCCCCCTCAGGGAGCAGGGCCTGCCGCCCAAAGAGGTGACAGGCCCCCCCTGAGCACAGCCATCGCCGCCAGCAGGACTGCACTGTCCTCAGCAGCAGCCGGCCCCGGGCGTGGACTTAGCTTCTCAGGCAGTCACTAACAACAGGACCAGAGACCAGGTGACATTAACTTGGATATATTATAGTTCATGTGACCGAAATGATAGCGTTTCCATGTATAATCTCAATGCATCGCTGTGGCCAGTCAACACAACCGAAATGTGCTTTTTTCCAGGCCTGGGGGCGGAGCCTGACCAGTGTCACTGGGTCAAATCGCGGTGTCAGCAGGTCGCCCCACAATAGTGAGCCCCTCACTGACCCCCAGCTCTGGTGGCCACAGTCAGTGGCTCAGCCCCTGCCCTAGGCACATGCCTCCTCCTTTGTTTATGCCCAAACCTCCCTCCCCTCCCCTTGTCCGGACCCTGGCGGCATGTATAGCCCACCGGGCAGTCTGATCCTCTCCGCGTCTCAGAATCTTCACACGCATCTGGGCAGACCCTTCCCGAATACCGTAACGGGGACAGTTCCAGCTTTAGGGGGCCTTGGGTGGCTGCTCAGATGCACAGAGTGAGAGCGATGGAAAAGCTGCTCCCATGCTTTGAACTCTTTGAACGCTCCTGTGTGCTCTCCGCAGTTAGCGCCTCTCGGTATAGATGCTAAGTCTGAGGCGGTTTAAATGCCATGTGCTCCTGCCTTGCCAATGAAATTCTGATTCACAGAAAATCTTACACTGGTTCAGAAGCTTAAATTTAAACCAAACTTTGATTTCTCAGTCACACCTGCTGTGCGCCAGCTGCTCCATGGCCACAGGTGGCCCCTGGAGCTTTAGGGACCACAGATATAGAAGGTCCCTGTTCTTCCTTCTCTTTCCTCAAGCCAAGACAATGAGAGAGAGAGATGGTAGATAGATTAGATAAAGATACAAGTATAAGCATGTTCTGTGCAGAGTAAAATGAGGCAAAGTATGTGAATATCAGTTATTAAGCCAAGTGGTGGGAGCACCATGGATATTAGCACACGTTGGATGGATGGATGGATGGATGGATGGATGAAATGGATGAAATGGATGAAATGGATGGATGGATGAAATGGATAAAATGGATCGATGGATGAATGGATGAAATGGATGGATGAAATGGATGGATGAGATGGATGGATGGATGGAGGGATGGATGGATGAAATGGATGGATGGATGAATGGATGAAATGGATGGATGAAATAGATGGATGAGATGGATGGATGGATGGAGGGATGGATGGATGAAATGGATGAAATGGATGGATGGATGGATGAAATGGATGAAATGGATGGATGGATGGATGGATGAAATAGATTGGATGGATGGATGGATGGATGGATGAAATGGATGAAATGGATGGATGGATGGGTGGATTAAAATGGCTGAAATGGATGGATGGATGGATGGATGGATAGATGAAATGGAAGGATGGATGAAATGGAAGGATGGATGAAATGGAAGGATGAGCTAACAAGCCAACACCACACAACTTCTTCCTGACTCACCTCCAACACTGCACAGTGATGCTGGACTTAATGCCCTGGAGTAAAAAAGCTAAAAGGTGCTGTCTGAGTGGAGGGGGTGGCAGGGGGCAGGGGTGGAGCAGCAGCCATACAATGGGACTTCTGGTCAACCACAGACAAGCCGAGCCCCCAGAGCAGTGACTTAGACCCTGACGAGATAAGAAGCGGTGGTTACGCAAAGCATTCTCCATGAGCCACGCACCCGAGCCTCTCCACTGCCTCATGGCGGCTGCTTTTCTTCTTTTCCACAAAGGGGAGCAGATGTGAGGACCTGGCTGACAGAGCGCACTGGGCCTCACAGTAGCAGCTCGGGTTGCACTGCCCCTGTCTTGGCGGGTTATACTCTGGGGCCGGGAGGGCGGCCTCCCATTTAGAAGTTCATGCTTGTTTCTGTAACAGCCTTGCCAGGGGTTGAATTCTACCCCAAACACGGCTCAGGCGATGTGGCCCGAGAGCAGTGAGTGGTGTGAGCTCTGCCACATGGTCGCTGGCGCCGAGAACACGGAGAGGAATTGCGGAACAACACCGCACACACTGCGCTGTGTGCCCAGAACACGTGAGCCATGCTCTGAGGACATGAACTGGTGCTCCGCCAGCAGCTGCCTTGTGGATCCCACCAATTCCGTGACTGGGGTTCAGAAATAACACGCTTGTATTATTTCCTACGTTTCACAGCACTTTAAAAAAACAAAACATTTTTATTGATTTCAGAGAGGAAGGGAGAGGGAGACAGAAACATCATGATGAGAGAGAATCTTTGATCCGCTGCCTCCTGCATGTCCCCTCCTTCCCCCACCCCACCCCCTGCACTCGCGCTCGCGCGCGCGCGCGCACACACACACACACACACACACACACACACACCCTGCACAGGGGATCATGTTTTCAACCCAGGCATGTGCTTTTGACGGAATCAAACCTGGAACCCTCAGTCTGCAGGCAGTACTTTTTAATGAATTACTGTACTTGCTCTCCTGAACAGCGCTTCAAATTGGATAAAAAATAATGACTTTAGCCCTGGTTGGTTGCTCAGTGGTTAGAGTGTCACCCCCATTCACTGAAGGGTCATGGGTTGGATCCTGATCAAGGGCATGGACCTGGGTTGCAGCTTCAATCCCTGGCTTGTCAGGGCACATTTGGGAGGTCACCAATCCATGTGTCTCTGTCATATCTATGTTTCCCTCTCTTTCCTCCTCTTTCCCTTCCACTCTCTCTTAAAATTCAATGGAAAAATACCCTCAGGTGAGGATTAACAAAAGAGTAAAATTAAAAAATGACTATGAGAATATTGAGTCACATAAGGGTAAATGATGAGGGGGAAATGAAGAAATGAAAAGGAAAGTAGCAAAACTAAAACAGAAAGCCTCATGCAGGCTCGCGTGTATTTGTCACATGAAGAGGAGCGGCATTGATGATGCTGAAGGGCCTGTCCTGGGCCAGGCGGCAGCTGGAAGCTGACGGGAGTCACAGCGCAGCCGGAGCTGTAGTCTCTCTCGTCAATGTCAGAATCCTGCTGACTCAGATGCTTCTCCGCGGCCGCCTCTGCCACTCCAGCCCTGCCGAGTCCGCGGCCCTCTTCTGTGTCAAAGAGATACTCCATCTTCTCTGCCGAGCCTCCCAGGCCTCCCCCTCCCCAGCCTCGCTTCAAGCGGTGCTGGAGCGAGAGATGCTGACAGACTAAAGGATCGCTCATTCCCCACAGCCCCACACGGTAAATTAAAAGAGGAAAAGGCAGAGCTCTGGCTGGGCCTCACGTACGGAGGGACTCCCAGCTCAATACAGCCTGGCTGCTGGGACGATGGTATTGATCAGTGAGGGCACGGCGAGGTCACGAGCGCAGGTCACCTGGAGAGGCCTCTGCTTCCCGCACCAGCTTCCCGCGGGCGTGTGGCTGCTGCACAAACAGCTTGACACTGAGGCCACTTCTGGGAGCAGGTGTGGGTGCCACCAAGCACCGTAGATGCCCGTTTCCAAAGTCCCCCCAAGCCCAGCACATGGACCTGGCCACCAAAGTCCCCCCAAACCCAGCACACGGACCTGGCCACCAAAGTCCCCCCAATCCCAGCACCAGCCACACTAGTGCCCTAGCCGTTAGGGTCACTTACAGAATCAATGTCACGTGTAACCAAATTAAACTGCCACTTCCCTCCAAAAATAAAAGCACCAGAAACAGAAAATATATTAAATTTATTTATATATTAAAAATGTGATCACAGCTTATGAAATATGCATTTGATGGACAGTTGAGATAAAATGGAATGGAGAGCTTTGATATCCAATCTCTTGAATCTGATATTGAATTTCTTTTAAAAATTTTTAAAATTTATTAATTTGAGAGAGAGAGGGAGAGAGGGAGAGAGGGAGAAGGAGAGAGAGAGATTTGTTATTCCACTTGGCTATGTGGGCACTGAGTCTGGAGGTGGCCTCTCTGTGCCTCCCGCTGGCCACCCTCCGTTATATGTCACACCATGAAGTAAGTGACTGTATGAAGAAATGGCCAACATTTAAAGTCATGACAAGACAAAACGAACCAGAGTCCCTGCTGGAGGCTGAAAAATGGAAAATGAAGACCAAACGAAAGCTACACATGCTACATCATCAAGTGGGTGACAATTGTGGGTTAGCACAGCCCCAGGAAATCACAGAAATAAGGTAGAAGTGACCCCTGACACAGGAGTTCAGAAAATGGGTGCAGGCTTGCAGGAGAAACAAGACAATAGAACCTGATGGAGCCTGAGCTGCCCGAGCTCAGGAGCCAACAGGAGGGGAAGGTTCATAATGAAGGTCACGCTCAGCAGCCAACAAGGGCAGGAGCTGCTCCGGCGCCACAGAAGGGTATGGGGCCCTAACCAGAGCAGAAGCCGGCGCTGGACGTGAGCAGAAGAGAAACAGCCTGTGTGGGATTCACATTGCTGGTGCCTCCTGGGCAGATAAAAGGACAAAGAGACATTAAAAAATTCACAGTTACGATAGGGAAGCACTGGGTTTACCATGAGTCTCCAGATGCACAATATGAACACTAAGACACGGCCGGGAAGTCACTGAACTTTGGGGACCAGGAGAGGGAGGGACAGCCCGAGGGACTCTGGTGACACCGGCTCACACACACACACACACACACACACACACACACACACCCCCCCCGCTCCCACAGATGAGTCCCAGGGAAGGGAGCTTCCTAAGGATTTGATAAAAACGCGGGAGCCATTTCAATTTTGTCAAGAAAGACACATTATACATGAAAAAAGTCTAGGAATTGGCATGTGAGACTTCTAAAGCGAAGTTGAATATGTGTCAGACACTGGACAATAGGCGAGTTCCCGGAAACAGAAGGCAGTGAGAGGAGTCGTCAATGACCGTGGACATGCTCCAGATGCAGAAGTGAAAAGACCTCAGAAATCAGCGGGTTCCCTCGCCATTCAGAGCCGAGGGCGCACGGACTGTCCGAGGGGAGGAGCGGGTCCCGGGCGGCCCAAAGGGCTACTTGCTCAGGCAGCAGCAGGGGAGCTCGGGGAGCACCTTGTCTTCTGTGCTTGCAGGCTGCACCCCGGGCAGCAGGCTGAGGCCATCACTACACTAGCAGGCCGCCTGGATGCCGGGAGTGAAGTCACAGCAAGCACAGGCCGTGTGGGAAGTGAGAGTTGGTGGGATTCAGACTAAGTGTCCATGTCCTACACATGGTGTTAGTAGGACACCCAGGCTTCACGTGAGTTACCCTAGACATTAATGTAAACAGGCAGCTGTGCGCTGGGTGAAAGCGACGTGTCTAAGTGACAGCAACCAAGGCAGGCTCTGCTAGGGACACAGGGTGGATACAGGCTCTGCCAGTAAATCTCATAATAAAAACTCAAGATATTTTTGGAAAATATATGATTAATCTTCATAGGCAGCAAAAAGCATTTGGTGACATGTCATTAAATGTTGATGAAAACAATAACTTTAAAAAGAACTCTCTCTCTCTCTCCCTCTCCCCCCTCTCTCTCTCTCTTCCCATTCATATTTCTTAGTTAAGACCCAGAGCTAGGTTTAATGAAAACACGCCAGTCACGTTTTCTGTGCCGATTATACTTACCATTGTTAAACAAGGTTCCAGAATCCAGATGTGGTTGCCAATAAATTAGGCAAGAGAAATGAAAGATATAAAACTTGAAAAGGAAAATTATTATGGCAGAGATATGGTCCTATACGTAAAAGCCTCAAAAGAAGTGGCCAAGTACAAAATTAACACTCACAATTAACACCTCCACGCACACTAAAACCACTTGGAGAAGAAGACGTCATTGGCAGTAATAACGAAGATGGTAATATATTGCAAGTCTGGCTTATTAAGGAACACTCAGAGCATGTATTAAGAGAACTCTAACTCCCCCATCTAGGATATAAATAAATCTTGCATAAATAGAGAGGTCCTCTTTCATATAGATATACTATTATTGCAAATATGTCAACTGTCTCCTCAATAATCTGAAATTTTATTGCAATTTCAAAAGAAATGCTTTAAGATTATTGCATATGGCTAGGGAAGCAAGTTGAGCCTCAGGCTTGTATGGGAAATTACTGAAAAAGAAGAGATGGTGTGGACTAAGCCTATTAATTATTAGAAGCTATAGATGTCAAAACTCTTTCATACTCGTGTATAAATAGGCAAACCTTGAGAACCAGAGCACATGGAAATAAACCCCATCAGATGGCCACTTAATACATGAAAATGCTGGCATTTCAAATCGCTGGGAGAAGAGATGAATTTCCCAATGAGTGGCTGTGCCCAGCTGGCTGGTCAGACGGGGCGTGGGTGAATGGCATATGGAAATACTCTCACTCTATTGCTACGGAAAGAGGAAACTACAAACCAAGGTAGTATTCCCGCTTTTGTACAACACGCGTGTGTGTACAGATACATTACATGGAGATACATAAAACCGGGGGAAACCTGGGTTTGGATTTATAGATAGTTCCCGCTTCGCCTGTGCCTGTGCCTGAATGTTTTCCAGGGTTTGCTTTGGAAACGGGGTGAAGTGTGCGCTGCCTGGGCAGAGGGTGGAGGGCCCGCTGCTCGGTGTTGGTAGAGTAGAGGCTGCTTCCAGCCACCGCCGCTGTCCACCACAGGGCTGCCTTTTAAAATATATATATTTCATTGATTCTTTACAGAGAGGGAGAGAGAGAAAGATAGAGAGTTAGAAACATCGATGAGAGAGAATCATCGATCAGCTGCCTCTTGCACACCCCCTATTGGTGTGCAACCCAAGGTACATGCCCTTGACTGGAATCAAACCTTGGACCCTTCAGTCTGCAGACCAATGCTCTATTCACTGAGCCAAACCGGTTTCTGTGGGGCTGCCTGTTTTAGTCAGGACGGATGGCTGCCACCAGAGTGGGCAGCGTGGAGAGGTGTGGTAGAGGCGGCGTGGCGGAGAAAGAGCTGGCCTGGGCCTGCAGGGTGCCGAGCTTCTGTGATGTTCGTCAGCACAAAGCAGCTCCTATCTGGACTGCAGACCAGCAGACCAGCCTCTGTCCTCCGTGCCCAGCGCTGGCCCAGCTGTGGCTTCTCAGGCGTCCGCTCGAGAGACGGCGTGGCCTTGGTGGGAGTCAGGCTGCCCCGGTGTTCTCGGAGCCCCGAGGCTGGAGGCCAGGATGAGCTAGTTTCCTTGAAACTCTGTGGGTGTGGCGGGGTCTCTGTGCACGGCAGCACAAGTGAAACAGGCCATGAGTGTTTACACGGCGTCTCTCCTCACTCCAGAGCCCGGAGCTTTGTGTGTCCAGCCCTGCAGTGACCACAGCCACCAGGGAGGCCACCAGACAGAGGCCACCGCTGCGCAGGCCACGGGGAGGGAGGGCGGGTTGAGGGCTCTCGCACCCGGAGAACCCGAATGGCAAGGACGTGGCTCTCAGCACTGCAGGGCGCACACACCTTATCAATTCTCAGACTCACTGACCAGATGGAGAGGCTTGGGTACAGATGTCCTATTTCGTAGATTATAAAGTAAGACCATTGTTTTCAAAATTGGATTTTCAACCTAAGTGAAAAGGGTATAACGTCGCTTATGAAATCATGCCTCCTAATCTGTCCAGGTAGCGGCAGTTCAGTTTCTCGGCTACATATTCATGTGGGTGTCTGTGGGATCAGGTTACCTTATATCAAACCTACAAGACGCCTCTTCCCTTAGCAGTCTGAGTGTCCCTGTACATGGTATGCCATGAATGTAATGTCATGGCGGAGGCTGCATATCCTTTTCTACATCTGAGTCCCACAGTTCACTGACAAATAGGGGGATGGATTTGTGTGTAAGACTCCGTCAGCTACATCAGAAAGCAGGTTTAATTAAGCAAGTTTATTCTATATCTGTAATTTATTTCAGATTATTTTCCTGGGAGTCGAATGCCCACATAAATTCGATGGGCATTTTTTGGGCTGTTGATACCCGCGTCCATGTTGACAAATCTCCTGAAACGTGTCCAGATGCACAGTCTCAGAAGCAACGCGTGCTTAGCTTAGTCCATCAACATTGTACTTGACCATTGAAAAATTATTTTAAAATTTGATAAATCAACATCCATTTTAAAATTGAGTGGCTTCTATGAAACCAATCTTTTATTCATGCCTGGGACTTTGTTCATTGTGCTATCCGAGCGTGGTGACCTTGGCTGATTCAGGCTGGGCGGATGATGTTGACGCTTCCCCTTTGGTCAGAGGGCAGCTTGGCACCTGGGAGTCCTTCAGCCCTGACGTCCACACTCGGCTCCCAGGCCACAAGCTGTGTGATCAAGAATATGGTGTCTCCCCGCCCCATTCAGTTTCCTAAATGACCAAGAGGGGCTGGTCAGTGAGGGTCACCAAGAAGCCAGGGAAGACCCTGGAATTGTGTTCACTCTGTTGTACAGTTTGGAACAATTTGAAAAAGTAAAATCTTTTAACCACACTCAGACCCCTGTCTTCTTCCACTCCAGTCCCCACGTTGCCACTGGTTCCAGCCACACATAGGTTGTTCTGTACATGCCATGGCAAGTTGTGCCGGAGTAGCAGCATTTTGTCTGGACTTGGCAGATGTTTCTACATGGCTCACCACTTCCATGTTCAGCTAACCATCGAGAAGAGGAAGGTTCCAGAACCTACCCGTGGTGCCAGCCTTCTGAGAAGGACAAATATCACATGATCTCACTTATCCGTGGAATCTAATGGACAAAATGAATTGACCCATAAAATAAGACCCAAAGCAGGGAGGCATGGAACAGCCTGACATACCTTGATGGGGTTGAGGGAAACAAGAAGAGATAAACCAATGAACTTATACTCGTACTTATATAAATAGCCCATGGACACAAGCAATAAAGTGTTGAAGAGCTGGGTGGGGGATAAGGAATGGGAGAAGGGGGGTTAAGGGGAGGAAACTGAGAGATATTTGTAAAACTGTCAATAGTAAAAAAAATCTATATATATAAAAGACTAATATGCTAAGTGTCCTTCCAGGTAATGATGTCATGTAGCAATGCCCAGCTTTCTCTCCCTAGCCGACGACTAGTCCCCTTACAGTTTCTTCAGCCCAGGAAAACAATTTGCTTTATAGCCAGGTGCAAACATTTTACACTTTAACCAAATGTCTGTGAGGCATTTTTTCCATGTCTTCTCTCATTCGATTCTCACAAAGTCCTGGAGTAGGTAGACTGGAGACTTGGTAGAATCCTATATTCTTTTCATTAGCCAGAAAATGGAGATTTAGAGACTTGACCTGACTGAAAAGAAGTAAGAAATGGTGGACCTTGAAAATGACCTCAAGTTTTCTCACTGAACAGAATATAGTCAAACATGGCTGCAGTTAAATATTTTATCCTACAATAATAATCTGCTTTGTGTTGATATTTATTGCTGTGTTGCTGAGAATTATCTGAAAGAGAAGTTGGGGGGTGCTTCACTGGGATGGAAAAGTTTAGCTACATCAGAAAGCAGGTTTAATTAAGCAAGTTTATTCTATATCTGTAAAAGGCTGCATGCATGATACATATAAAGCTCTAGCTGGCTCTAATTACACACATGTATTTTCATCTGTCATTGTCAATTGTGAACTTTTTTGACACTTCTATTATAGAGAAAGGGCGAATAGCAATATTAAAATATTTATTCTAATTAATTTCCTTTCAATTTGCACTAATTCATGCACCGGGCCACTAGTCTATATTAATAAAAGCATAATATGCTAATTAGATCAGACGTCCTTCAGGTGGACCTTCTGGCTGAAGCTGCAAGAGAAGCTGGGGTCCCATGTGCCAGAAGGAAGTTGGTGCTGGCAACCCAGGGAAGGAAGGCCTACTCTTGCATGAATTTTATGCATCAGGCCTCTAGTATCCAATCTAATAAAAGGGTAATATGCAAATTAACCCTTACTATGCAACAAAAATGGCAGTGCCCATAGCCACAAAGATGGCACCATCTGGAGGAGCAGGTGGGAGACTTGGCTTCCTTTGTTGCCCGGTGATGAAGGAAGCCAAGCCTCCTACACACCCAGGCCGGCCGCTGAAGGAGACATGTATTGAAATAGGAAGTGCAGTGGGGAGACATGCAGGGAGTGAGTGAAGTTCCTTGTCTGGGGGTTCCAAATCCGCCATTGGTTCCTTTCACCGCTGATTCCCCTCCTCACAGGTATCCTCCACACAAAATCCATTCTCTGTAAATATGTCATGTCCTAATGGGTGAATCCTAAACCAAATGAGTGTCACATCTGGGCAACCTAACTCCCACTAGAAAAAGGACCTGGGAGGAGGGGTTTAGGAATCACAAGCCATCATGACCTGCTCATTCTCTGGAACTGCTGTCAAATACAGGCAGTCTGAGACCCTCCCCAACACCACCTGAGCTAAACCTGAGAACCAAGATATGTTCAAGGCCCAAAGTTGACGGGGGTAGGGATTAGGGGAGCAAAGCAAGCAGAACAGCCAACTCAACCAAGAGGAGCCTACTATAATGCAGAGACATGTCCTGGTCACCGATGCTCTCTCACAGATGTGGTGCCCACACCAAGCTGGGGGGAGCAGGTGTGTGTGCGTGGAATTTAAGGCCACCGGCAGGAGGGAAAGTCAAAGATGCCTAAGGATTTTTTTCTACATGTACCGCAGTCGAGAAGCAGAGTCAGAATCAAGAAGGGAAGTCTTACCTCAGCTCTGGGGTGTTTCAAAGTATCTAAAAATAGCAGTTCCATCACCGAGCCCACTCCATGTTTGCCATGGACAGGAGGCACGCAGAGAACTTTCAGGACAGCCCTATGAACTCTGGGGCGACGGTGGCTCAGGAAAGGGAGAGATTGCAGCACTTCCGGTGTCCAAAGAGCTAGTGCTGCAAATCTGGGCCTATACTGAAGCGTGGTGGTGCTGCCGGAAGCCTCTGGTCCTGCCTTCTCCAGAGTGGAGGAGAAAGGCTGAGAGAGGACAGGTGGATATGGTGGCTCCTGTGGTCCAAATCCTGTTGTCTCCATCAGCTAGCCTCTGCGCCCTCCAGGGCAGCCTCAGTGCCAGTGCAGAGGAGGCTGTGGAGAGGGTAGTGGTGAGGAGAATGCTTCTGTCTCTGGAAACCCAGTTAAACCTCCATCAAGAGCCTTTCTAGGGCTGGCAGGGAAACGCAGCAATGAGGGAAGAATAATGTCTTAAAATGAAAATGTTGTTTTGTTTTTGTTTTTTGTTTTTTTCTCATCAGCAAAATGTGAATAATACCTAAACCACAGATTTTGCCAGAGTTAATTGAAATAAAAACCCATAAATTGTATAACACTCTGAAGTGGATAGGTTGGGTGAGCGTGAGTGTGGTCCTGTGCACGGGAAGGTTGCAGGTTCAATTCCAGGCCAAGGAACATACCTGCCACATACCTGGGTTTCAAGTTGGATCCCAGGTCAGAGCTCCTAAGGAAGGCAATTGAAGTGATGTTTCTTACCTTGATGTTTCTCTCTCTCCATCCCTCTCCTTTCCACTCTCTCTAAAAATCAATGAAAAAATGAATTAATGCCATTTCTACAAATGTGGATAATTTAAAAAGAAAATAAGAGAAAATGTGTGTGTGGAGTGCCTAACTGGTTTGGCTCAGTGGATAGAGCGTCAGCCTGCAGACTGAAGGGTCTCAGGTTCGATTCAAGGATGTACCTTGGTTGTGGGCACATCCCCAGTTGGAGGTGTGCAGGAGGCAGCTGATCGATGTTTCTCTCTCATAGATGTTTTTAACTCTCTATTACTCTCTGTGAAAAACTCAGTTAAGATATATTTAGAAAAAAAAAAAAGAAACAAAAACAGGGTTAAAAAGTTTGAATATGTACTATACAATTTAAAGTGTGTAAAATAATATAACTTTTTAGGGGCATATATGTTATCTATACTAATAAAAAGGTAATATGCTACTTAGACCAGACATCTTTTGGACATCCATCCATGCAAAGCCACAGTGGTTGTGGCCAAGGCAGAGGTCATTAAGCACAATCAGGCCAGCAGGGAAGGGCACTTATAGAGGCGACCAGGCTGTCAGGGGAGGACACTTAGGGGTGACCAGGTCGCCAGGGGAGCAATTAGGTGTTAATCTGAGTGGCAGGGAAGTGGTTAGGGGGTGATCAGGTTGGCAGGCAGGCAAGCAGTTGAGAGCCAGCAGTCCTGGATTGTGAGAGGGATGTTCAATTGTTGGTTTAGGCCTGATGTAGTATTGGGCCTAAACCGGCAGTCGGACATCCCCTAAGGGGTCCTAGATTGGAAAGGGTTCAGGTTAGGCTGAGGGACACCACAAACCCCATACAAATTTTGTGCACCGGGCTCTGGTATATATAAAGAATGAGTTGAGAATCTGAAGAAATGTCTTTAAATAATCAGTAATAAAAACTAAGATTGCTGTTTTTGGGGAAAAGTCATCAAAGAGCAGGCAGCCAAAACACATGCAGAAGCATGAATATTGGATACAAGTGGCAGACAACCATTTCATTAAAGGTTTGCCCGCCTTGGCCAGTGGCTCTGTGGGTTGGAGCCTTGTCTGTGCACCACAACCTTTTTGCGGGTCATCTCCAATTGGGGTGAGTATGGGAGGCAACAGATAGATCGATGTCTCTCTCTCTCTCAAATCAATAAACATACCCTGGAGTGAGAATGAAAACAAGTTTTTTTTTCCAGACTTCTTATTTGTGAGATGTGTTAGCTTATATGAAGTTTTATTTTGTTTGTGATTTTTCCCTCCGAAGTTAACATTCACTTTCAGAACTGATTTTTGTCGTATTTTTCCTGACAGCGGGCACTCAGAACGGTGATTGCTACATCCTTTGCGACCGGGGTCCCTGGTGGCTGCTCTGGGTATGTGGACACTGGATTGACTTTGGCCACGTCTGGAACGTGTCTGCAATACCCAACAGACGACAACTTCCTTATTGACATGAAATGCTAGCTGAGCACCTGTGGATGATCACCTCCAGATATTGGGGCTGTCTGAGCTGCTCGGGAATCACACTGTGTGCTGCGGAGCCATGCCCAACGTCAATAACTGTGTGTTAATTCGACTGCCTGGTCTAGAGGGTGAGCTCGCCAGATTTGGAAGCAGATGTTTACGGAAATGTCTATTCTTTCTGGTGGATTATTCTGAACAAATTCTAACATCATTTTCTCCCCTTCCTTTGGCTAGGACGCTAAACACAGCTTCCTTCTCTCTATAGATGATCCCATCTATGCCTGGAGGTGTAAGCATCCATCATTTAATGCTCCTTTCAGATCCCCTTTAAGGCCCAGTGCGGAGTCTTCTCTCTGAAGGCTTTCTTGGGTCCAGGTGAGCGCTGGCCCTGGTCAGAGTGAGCCACATTTATTGATGTGTCTGAGCCAGGCGTGTCCTGTCTCCCAAACGGTCCTCCAGGGCCCGCGTTCCCTCCGGCGTCTTCCTCTCTGGGTGCCTAGCGCGGTGTATGTGCTGGGGGTGGGGGTGGGGGGGGGGGGAGAGCGGCGGCTCCCTGCAGGGCGGTTGGTGATTTGTGTATTTCCATTTCCTGACGCACCCATGTTTTTTCTCTTCAAAGCAATTTCTTTTTCATATTTAGTCTCATGATTTTGGGGGCCTGACATTTAGCATTTGCTTAAATAAGTCCTGTTAGCCAGCCGTGTAAGTTCAAAAGGTGAGTGGAAGCCTGGCTGGTTTGGCTCAGTGGATGAAGGTCCTGGGTTTGATTCCGGTCATGGGCACATGCCCTGGTTGGGGGCCCCTTCCCCGGTGGAAGCTATACAGGAGGCAGCCAATCAGTGATGCTCTCTCATCATTATGCTTTTTCCTTCTCCCTTCCTCTCTGAAACCAATAACAATATATATTTTTAAAAAGAAGAGTTGCACTTTGTGTTATTATTTCCTGGAAAGAACTTTAGTCGCGTTTCATACCCCTCCCCAAGAGGAGCCTGCGGTCCCAGGCAGGCCCAGTGGCCACCCTCCCTCCAGTGCCAGCTCCCGGATTCTGAGGAGTAACCCCAGGACCCGAGGTGTCACTCCCAGGACAGTGTCTTCTTCTCGTTTCTTCCTGTCCTTCCGTTTCCTGAAGGCTAACGACATCCTTCCCGGCGTAGCTCATTGTGCACCTGGTCTGGACTCTCCGCTCTGATATTTATGTGCGCCCTCCTTCCTGTGGCGGACCCTCGCCGCCCGGCCGCCCTGTCCAGCAGGGACACATCCTTGATGGCTGTTTCCTTTGCATTGAACAATATTAATGTCAATATTCATGCTGCTTGTACACCCCTTCCCCCCGTGGGGCTCAGAGGGTCTTCTGTGGCCGCTGACTGGGGCACCTGGCGGTCGCGAGTCTGCACAAAGTGGATCTGAGGCTCATCAGCATTCAAACCTGCTGTCCCTTCCATCCCCGCCTCTCCTGTCCTGTGAGACGTTTTGTGAGAATGAGTTATAGCTTCTCAACTGAACTTCTCCATAGTTAGTGGAAGTGCGTCTGCCTGGCGCCCATGGAGCCTGCCCTGGGACAGCTGCCCGGGAAGGTCAGGCAGATGACTGCCCGCTGTCTTAGAGGGGCGGCCAGTGCTGCTTGGAGGGACGGCTGTGCAGTGAGCCAGGGACGAAGTCTTGTCTCCTACGGCCTTTGGGCTCGGAAGGACTGAGCCACGTTCCAGGGCAGTTCTCCGCTTCTGCGGAAGGGCATTTGGCTTTCTCCCTTGAAGGACCATCTTACACTTTGGAAACACGTCCTCACCCATATTGGGGGGACAGAGACAAAGGGAGGTGCTGATCTGGGGGGGAAGCAGACCTCAGGCTTCCCGTGAGAGAGGTGGGGCCTGGGCTACAGGGGTGACCCCCCACACCATGCCGGGCAGCGGCCGAACCTGGAGGGACAAGGGCACAGACATGTGTCCCTTCTGCCACACCAGAAAACGTGTTTACAAAGAGGCATAGTTCTGTCTGTTTGGGTGTTTTTTCCTGACTGTTCATTTCTCACCGCTGCCCCACGCTGTGAGCCAGGCTTTGGGTTTTGAGAAATGGGGGAGCCTAGCCCGATGCTGTTTTGTGAATCAGGGAGCAGCTGCGTCCTCACTGAGGGGATGGGGTGACAAGCAGGGCAGCTCCATGGCCACTGCGGGTGACTGCGTAGCGGCCACAGGTCACCTGTGAACACAGAGCCGGCCTGTGTGACATGGACCGGGCCCTCACGGGTGCCCAGGATTCTGGGAAGAACATGTGGGCAGGCTGGACTGCCCAGGGCAGCAGCCCCAGGTTACTGCTGCTGCTGCTGCTGTGTGTGTGTGTGTGTGTGTGTGTGTGTGTGTTCCTTCTGAGGAGGGTCCAGAAGAACTATAGGACTTGGGTTAGGGGCACGGGAGGGCCTCTGATTGCATCCACATGAGGTCCTACACAGATCAGCACACTCCTGTGCTGCCTTTCTTGACTTTCATGCTCAGCAGGCATCTTCAAACTACGGCCCGAGGGCCACATGCAGCCCGCAGAGGAGTCTGATCCGACCCGCCAGGTTTTTTGGGCAGTGAGCGCAGCCGAGGTGTTACAGTAGGAATTAGTAGTTCATATTGTCCGGCCCTCCAGCTCTCTGAGGGACCGTGATCTGGCCCCCACTTTAAAAAGTTTGAGGACGCCTGAAAGGAACTCACAAGGTCCAGAACAGCCAGTGTGGAAGCAGTGAGCAGAAGCTACATGAGGAGCCATGAGCATTGGGCAAAACTAGACCTGGGTCCTCCTGCAGACACTGGAATTGGGAGAGAGAAAGTGAGAAGAAGAGGGAGAGGGAGAGGGGGAGGAG
Organism: Pipistrellus kuhlii; assembly: GCF_014108245.1. Lineage (NCBI taxonomy): Eukaryota > Metazoa > Chordata > Mammalia > Chiroptera > Vespertilionidae > Pipistrellus > Pipistrellus kuhlii. Next base: position 20,382 of record NW_023425585.1, read on the forward strand.
GAGGGAGAGGGAGAGGAAAGGGAGGGATGAGGAGGAGGGAGAGGGAGAAGAGATTGATTGATTGATTGATTGGGCAGAAGTGGCGGGAGCAATGAGAGAGGCTGAGAAGTGCTATGATGTGCCATCTGCAAGCTGAGGACCAGGAGAGCCTGGGCTGTGACCCCCTGAGAACCAGGGATCCAATGATGTAAGCCCCAATCTCATTGTAGGAGAAGAATTGAGGCCAAACATATTAATTTAATCAACAGAAGGAAATGAGCTCAACAGGCACAGTAAGAAGAAAAAACTTTCCAAGTGGACATGCAGAGTGACGCCTGAAGTAAAGTGATCCAAAAAGTCTAAGCTTAAAGGGATGATCGGCATCTCAGCGAATGGGGGGAATGAAGACAAGTTCAGAGTCATGTCACCAGGAAAGTAACCCTGGCACCGGAAGCAGGGCCTGAGACAAAATAGGACACTTCAGATGCAAAAACCATGCTTGTCAATGAAGATGCAGTGATTGTGAAAATTCCTGTACAATGACCTTCAGCTGAAACTGCATGAGGTTAAAGGACAAATTGATCAGAAGAACAACAGTAATTCTCATGAAATATAAACATTACAAATGAGAATTTCTAATCAAATGCAACAAAACTAAAAATTAAAAGTATTCCATTTCAGGAGAGGACCTATAGATGAACAGTTAAGTATATTGTAAAAACTCTTGGTTAAAAGAAAAAGGACAGAAGTTAGGGAATGTTTTAAGAGTGAAGATGAAAACACCGCAAAACAATTTCTGAGATGCAAAAACTGATCAGAGGAAAATTTACGGAGGTAGGCACCTATATCAGTAGAAATAAAACAATAGAAATTGAAAATGAACTTGTCAACTTAAAAATCTAGAAAAGAGAAGCAAGAAAGTGTAACAAAGCAGAAAAAAATAAATAATAAATTGATTTATGAACTAAGAAATAGAAAAAGAGTAGAATAAATTAAATCAAAACTTTGGTTCTTTAAAAAAAATGAACAAATTTCATAAACTTTCATCAATGTAATTTCTAATAATAAAAGTATAATATGCTAATTAGACCGGACAGCCAAATAACTTTCTGGATGTCGTTCCGGATGAAGCTGTAGCTGCAGGGGCTGAGACAGAGGTGATTAGGGGTGATCAGGCAGGCAGATGTGCAGTTAGGGGTAACAGACAGGCAGGCAGAGTGGTTAGGAGCCAGTGGTACTGGATTGTGAGAGGGATATGTGACTGTCAATTGAGGCCCAGTCCCTGAGGGGTCCTGGATTGTGAGAGGGTGGAGGCCAGAATGAGGGATCCCCACTTCCTCTCATGAATTTTGTGCACTGGTCCTCCAGTTAAGGTATAAGGGAGACAACACAAATATAGAAAATATGAAATGAAAAAGAGGAATGACTTTTGACACAGGAGAAATTTGGAGAAAATGGTAAGTCTGCTTTGTACAACCTTATGCACATGCATCTGCGTCCGGGAAGGGCAGGTGGCCTCTCAGGAGCACCATGCTGACTGAGTAGACAGGTGCCAGGTGCGGTGGTCAAGGAAGAGCAGGGGCGGAGTCACGCCGCCACATGTGCTCCTCAGATGCTGATAAGGCTGCCCTGGGCCCGCCCCCCGCTCCTGCATCCTCTCACCCCCTCTCACAGCCATCTGGGAGGAGCAGGAAGGTGAGGAGGAGGAAGGCCGAGTAACTGCCTGGGGGCCCAGGGGAGGAGGGGAGGAGGAGAGGAAGAGAGGAGGCTCCCAGTGGAGCCCTGCCCATCTGCAGGTCACATAGCAGGCGGGCAGGGCTCCACTGGGAGGTAACTGTGCTCACCGCCTCAGGGCCCAGGGCAGCTCTGCTGTTCTGCCTCTAAAACAAATAGGAAGTTATTCTGGTCCCAGGACTACTGCTGAAGCCAGAACTGCTTTTCCCGCTCCCTGGACTGGACTCTGAAATATGGTAGCACTCATACTTGGGTAAAAACTGCTGTCTGACTTCTACCTTCGATCGCTTGCTTGAACAATAGGGTAGTTACAGGAGATTGACTCCCACTGACTCAGTAGCTTCAGGGGTAGAAACTGTAGATAACCTTTAGTTCTGCTTTTGTATTATGGGCAAGATAAGGGCCACATCTACTGTCAAGCAGATGTGACTGGGAACCAACCCTGCAGGCCGTCCCCAGTCTTTAGGATTTAGGAACAGACAACTGATTGGCCAGTTGTTTGTCCTGAGGGGCCAATCAGGGTTAGCCGAGGCAGTGACATCACCGACCTGAATAAAACTCCTGGACTGGGCGAATTTCGCTCTCTTCCGCCATGCTGCCGGCGTGAGTGGGACAGGGCCCATGCTAGCATGGAGATGGCTCTTTTGTTTATTGCATCGGACTCGGCTCCCTGGTGGTCCTTGGGGATCATGACTGGAATCCCCAGCCAGGACCATGAGGGACCCCCATTCCGAAGAGCCTGACGGCCGCGGTAGGTGTGTGTTTGTCTGTGTTTTTGTGTGAGCGCTCTGGAGGGACTGCCCCTCCATCGGGGCTCTCACCTGGGTGTTTGCTGGCTGCTGCGTCAGCCAAGGTTTGAGCCCGGATTCGAATCTGTAATAAACTCTAGCATGCTTAATCAAATTGGCTCCGGTGGTCCATCTCTTGGGGACTCGCTTCGTAACAGACTCCATGGAATATTTGTCGTTATGAGGTCAGATATTCTGAGCAATCCACCAGCCATCGTACAGCGGGGAGGAGTCGCTCAGTCTTACTGTTAAAAATACGGTGAGGAAAACTCAGTGATGTCTGTGATAGCTGGATAATTGATCATCTCAGCCCAAGGCCCCATGGAGACTGACTGGGGCGTTGCCCCAGGGACAGGAGTGTCTGCTACCTCCCCTGAGCCCAACACTGCGCCCGCCTGAGACTGCGCCTTAGACCGGCTCTCAACGCCACGAGTCTCCCAGGGTCGCGCAAGAGTGCCCTCAGGTCTCACTGGACACGCTGCCAGCGAGAGATAACAAGCTGTGAATCGAACAGAGAGCCTCAGAGATAATGATAGAAATCGTCTCCAACTGCTGGGTCTCCACGTTCCGAGGCCGTGCTGTGTCTGAGGGGCAGCTGCCTCCCTCAGGGCAGCCAGCCGCTCATCTTGGAGGCGCAGGTCTCGGCCAGGCCCCCCACTTGGAAAAGACAGCCATCGGGACATCCCTTCACAGTACCTGCTCCTTCTGAGCCCGCGATGGCACAGAACCGCCTTCACAGTCACTTCCTATTGGCGTCAGTGCTGGTCCTCGTTGGTATTGACCAGTGGACATGCGTTTGCCCAGACCAAACTGGAAGGCATCTGCTGGGTGCCCGTAACATTTCAAAGGCAAGTTCATCCTTTTCGGCATTTCATGTATGACGGGCTTTGGAAGAAGGGAGTTAGTCCACCTGAGAGGCGTCTGGGATGAAACGAGGACTGGCGGTCCTTCTGTCACTTCCTGCTTCTCAAGGGCCAGCTTGACAAAGTCAGGGTGTGATTGTTTTAATGGAATTGGGACCATCGAGTCATTCAGCTCAGTTAGGTGACAGGATTTAGAAGCTTATAAGCAAGCCTGGGCATGGACCACACCCTATGAGTGCAGTGAGTGTCAGAGAAGCCTTACAGCTGTGTGGTTTTTGTGGAGGAAACGGTGGCTCATGACACACACTGAGTTAAAAGCACTAATCTATACTACATGTGCACATGTGTGCATTGTGTGGATGTGCACATGTGTACATGTTTGTTGGTGGGCATGTGCATGTGCATGACTTGCATGTATACACGTCACACATTTGTGTCTCTGTGTACATGTGTTCATGTGTGCGGGTGTGCACATGTATTTGTATATATCTGTGTGCACATGTGATGTGCATGTGTGTGTGTACATCTGTGCAGTGCCCCTTGAATCTGAGAAGAAAAGCTGTATGCTAATTTGGGCAAAATATTTATATACCAGTGATAAAATCTATTATAGTCAGAACATTGGTATCTGTACAACTTATATCACAAAAAAGTTATTGGCATAAGATTTTATCAAATCAAACATCTCTTTGATAGAAGGAGGCTCTCTGAGGAAGAAGTAGGAGCTATGGATTAATGTGCTCAGAAACGAAGGCTCTAACCAAATGCCCATTAGGCAACAGTTACTGTATTTCATCTTGACACTAAAATGGACAAGGGCGGTGAGAAATTGACCTTCTGTGGGATGCTGTGGGGCAGCATTCTTCTCCAATTGATCTCGGGGCTACCTCGGGTCACACACAATCTTATATGGCCGCCTGAGGGGCTGGCGATCAAACCCAATCACCAAACTGAGAAGGACAGGACGCTCCTCTGAAGGTCATCGCTGATGTTCTGGTCACAAAACGTGGTGACTTCTCCGTTCTCTCTTCCTGCCTCCCCGCGGCCCTGAGGCACGAGGGCCTGAGCAGGAGGCCTGTCCTGTGCCGGGGCCCGGAGAAGGGCTCTCGTCTGCCTTTGGCCCTGGCACATGCCTTTGCCTCAGCTCCTCTTGCTCCTTTCCCAGTGGAGACGGGTCTTCTGAGCTGGCGCCGTGGTTTCCTCGTTTCTTTCTGTAAAACCTCGTTAGTGATCTTGTTTGTCCCTGAGGAGCTCCGCTCGGTGTCGTCATTGCCCACCTCAGGCTTAGCCATGGCTGGCTTTGACACAATGTTGGGAAACCTAAAATATTGAGTTCAAGTAGATCTATACAGCCAGGCAAAGATGAGACTTCGCACATCAAAGCAGGAAGTGACGGGGTCGGGGGAGGGAGAAGGGAGGAGATAAAGAGAGGGCAAGACTTTCTTACAGTAGAATGCGGTATAACCGGCATGAAGTGCGCCATCCTGAAACAAGCAGACAAAGTTTAAGGAGAGACAGGATGTTACAGAGTACGAAGGGCCTCTCAATAATGTCCTTACTCACACGAAGTTAGGACGTTATTGAGAGGACAGCAGCAGCAGCTGTGTGGGCGCCACCTTAGCAGGTAGTCAGTTTGCAGCATCCGTGTCGGACAGCCTGGCGCCATGAGGCCATTCTGCAAGCCACGAGCCTCTGCTCCGCAGGTAAGATCAATACAAACAAGAGCCAGAGGGACCATTCCACACGAAGGGAGACGGCTCACACTAGATCCTGGAGCAGAAAAAACAGCTCTAACGATGACAACTGGTGAAATCCGCGTATGACCAGTGGATCAGAACATAAGATGGTTGCCAGTGTCCTGATCTTGCAATTATTCGGACCTTCGTTCAAACATTACTTGCTGTTTGCAGCCAGACAAGGATTGATTGGTGAACAGCGCTGGCGTAGACGCCTCCGACGTGCCTGCTCCTGGTGGCTGTGCTCGGTGGGTGGGAGCCTCAGTCCCTTCCCCCGTGATGGCCTCCCCAGCCCTGGGCCAGAGCGAAGCCTGGGCCTGCTCCATCACCACAGGCTTCGGCAGGAGGCAGCCTCATGCTCACAGCCCACAGAGAGCATAAGGTGGTGGGACCCTCGGGCGCGGAGCCCCTGCAGCCGAGACAGGGCTGCCCTGGCCCCCTGCACCCCAGGCCTGGGCACCGGGGCTGGGGACAGGCCACTCCGGACGCTCGGCCAGCGGGGCAGGGCGTGAGCACTGCCGGTTCACCAGGTTACCGGAAAGCGTCCTGTGGCTGGCGGCTGGAGGCCCCGGTTCCGTGCCTTCCCTGTCCCTCCGGGCGGGGTCCCTAACAGCGCTCCACAGTGTGGAGCCGTGCCTGGCATCCGCTCAGCTCGGGGGCCATGCACGTGGCAGGGGGTGAGGCGGCCGCAGGAAAGGAACCGCGTGGGGTCTGACCTCTGGCTGCGGTGCACCCCGCTCTTTGCTGAAGGAACCCCGCGGGCTGTGCTTCATGGGCTCCACCCCCTGCTTCCCCGCAGCTCGCACCCCTGTGTGAGTTTCTGGCTGACGTGGGGTAATCAGGAGGCAGCCTGGAGGGTGACCCCCAGCACGCGGAGGGCGTGTTGGTCACAGTCCTGCTGGCCATGCGGCATGGCCGTCCGGAGTGTGGGAAGGCAGCCGGGGAGGTCGATCAGGCTCTGCCCACAGCCGCTCACAGGCTCCTCCGATCCCAGGTGGAGGCCGCTCCCCACGGCCCCGAGGCAAGGAGCTGTGCTCCCCTCCGCCTCCTGCTGCCTTCTCTGTGGGACCGCGTGAGCAGCAGCCGGCCACCTGCCCAGTGACACGTCTTCCCTGAAGGTTTTCACGCGTGGCCTCGCTTCCTACTGGGAACGCCTAGACTGTTCTGTCCACTTGGGTCTGACAAACGACAGAAGCTCCCATGCCCCTCCCGGGCAGGGTCCCCCTCTCTGCTGTGTCTCAGCGCCCTCTGCATGCCAGCCCGTCACGCACATCACATGTTCTGCAACATGTGATGGTGAGTAGATTCCTGCTTCCCCAGACTCAGCCCTGAAGACACTGTACTTATCTCTGATCCTGGACTCCAAGCGGCCCCGTGGCCCCGGTGGCTCCCCAGGTCACCGCGGCTTCGCTGAGCTCCTGGGTGTGCAGACAGAGCTCATAGCGCCGTGGTCGCAAACTGCGGCTCATAAGACACATGCGGCTCTTTGGGCCCTTGAGTGTGGCTCTTCCACAAAATAGCACGGCCTGGGCGAGTCTGTTTTGAAGAAGTGGCATTAGAAGAAGTTGAAGTTTAAAAATTTTGGCTCTCAAAAAAATTTCCATCGTTGTACTATTGATATTTGGCTCTGTTGACTAATGAGTTTGCCGACCACTGGCCTAGCTCAACGTTGCCCTGCCCAGCAAGACAGAATGAGCAAGAAGGGATTGAGAAGGTCCTGCCGCCCTCCCAGCCCGCGAGGGACCTGCAGGTCCTCAGCCTTCATCACTGGCACGCCGGGGGCTGGGGAGGAGGTGCCGCAGGGATTGCTCCCGGGAGCCCCGCAGCCTCGTCTCCAGAAGCGGCTCAGTGGAGTGGGCATCATCCTGTGCACCAAAAGGTCATGGGTTCCCCGGTCAGAGCTCATGCCTTGGTTGCCTGCTTGATCCCTGTTAGGGGTCATGCAGGAGGGTGTTTCCCTCTCACACCGATGTTTCTCTCTTCTGCTCCCTTCCTCTCCCTAAAAATCAATTTTTAAAAAAGATTGGAATATGACAGAGAGTGCTACGTCTTTCACCCAAACACCAGTGTGTCAGTAGGAGGCACACTGCAGTGAGATTGGCCAGCGAGGACCTGGCAGCGAGGAGGCATGCTCCAGGCCCCCAGCTCTGCAGCTTCCGGCCTGTTCAGCTGTCACTGCAGTGGAGGCGTGGTGTCAGACACTGTCCCTGCAGTGGAGGTGTGGTGTCCGGCTGTCCCTGCAGTGGAGGCGTGGTGTCCGGCTGTCCCTGCAGTGGAGGCGTGGTGTCCGGCTGTCCCTGCAGTGGAGGCGTGGTGTCAGACACTGTCCCTGCAGTGGAGGCGTGGTGTCATACACTGTCCCTGCAGTGGAGGCGTGGTGTCAGACACTGTCCCTGCAGTGGAGGCGTGGTGTCAGACACTGTCCCTGCAGTGGAGGTGTGGTGTCAGACACTGTCCCTGCAGTGGAGGTGTGGTGTCCGGCTGTCCCTGCAGTGGAGGTGTGGTGTCCGGCTGTCCCTGCAGTGGAGGTGTGGTGTCCGGCTGTCCCTGCAGTGGAGGCGTGGTGTCAGACACTGTCCCTGCAGTGGAGGTGTGGTGTCCGGCTGTCCCTGCAGTGGAGGTGTGGTGTCCGGCTGTCCCTGCAGTGGAGGCATGGTGTCAGACACTGTCCCTGCAGTGGAGGCGTGGTGTCCGGCTGTCCCTGCAGTGGAGGCGTGGTGTCAGACACTGTCACTGCAGTGGAGGCGTGGTGTCAGACACTGTCCCTGCAGTGGAGGTGTGGTGTCATACACTGTCCCTGCAGTGGAGGTGTGGTGTCATACACTGTCACTGCAGTGGAGGCGTGGTGTCCGGCTGTCCCTGCAGTGGAGGCGTGGTGTCAGACACTGTCCCTGCAGTGGAGGCGTGGTGTCATACACTGTCCCTGCAGTGGAGGCGTGGTGTCAGACACTGTCCCTGCAGTGGAGGCGTGGTGTCAGACACTGTCCCTGCAGTGGAGGCGTGGTGTCAGACACTGTCCCTGCAGTGGAGGCGTGGTGTCCGGCTGTCCCTGCAGTGGAGGTGTGGTGTCCGGCTGTCCCTGCAGTGGAGGCGTGGTGTCATACACTGTCCCTGCAGTGGAGGTGTGGTGTCCGGCTGTCCCTGCAGTGGAGGTGTGGTGTCCGGCTGTCCCTGCAGTGGAGGCGTGGTGTCAGACACTGTCCCTGCAGTGGAGGTGTGGTGTCCGGCTGTCCCTGCAGTGGAGGTGTGGTGTCCGGCTGTCCCTGCAGTGGAGGCGTGGTGTCAGACACTGTCCCTGCAGTGGAGGTGTGGTGTCTGGCTGTCTCTGCAGTGGAGGCGTGGTGTCAGACACTGTCACTGCAGTGGAGGCGTGGTGTCATACACTGTCCCTGCAGTGGAGGCGTGGTGTCAGACACTGTCCATGCAGTGGAGGCGTGGTGTCAGACACTGTCCCTGCAGTGGAGGCGTGGTGTCAGACACTATCCCTGCAGTGGAGGCGAGGTGTCAGACACTGTCCCTGCAGTGGAGGTGTGGTGTCAGACACTGTCCCTGCAGTGGAGGTGTGGTGTCATACACTGTCCCTGCAGTGGAGGCATGGTGTCTGGCTGTCCCTGCAGTGGAGGCATGGTGTCAGACACTGTCCCTGCAGTGGAGGCATGGTGTCTGGCTGTCCCTGCAGTGGAGGCGTGGTGTCAGACACTGTCCCTGCAGTGGAGGCGTGGTGTCTGGCTGTCCCTGCAGTGGAGGCGTGGTGTCAGACACTGTCCCTGCAGTGGAGGCATGGTGTCTGGCTGTCCCTGCAGTGGAGGCGTGGTGTCAGACACTGTCCCTGCAGTGGAGGCGTGGTGTCATACACTGTCCCTGCAGTGGAGGCATGGTGTCTGGCTGTCCCTGCAGTGGAGGCATGGTGTCAGACACTGTCCCTGCAGTGGAGGCATGGTGTCTGGCTGTCCCTGCAGTGGAGGCGTGGTGTCAGACACTGTCCACTTTCTCTCGCAGGCGTCTTCAAACTACGGCCCGCGGGCCACATGCGGCCTGCAGAGGAGTCTGATCCGGCCCGCCAGGTTTTTTGGGCAGTGAGCGCAGCCGAGGTGTTACAGTAGGAATTAGTAGTTCATATAGTCCGGCCCTCCAGCTCTCTGAGGGACCGTGATCTGGCCCCCACTTTAAAAAGTTTGAGGACCCCTGGCTCACTCCATCATCTATAGACACCACTCCGAGGTTTTAAGATTTCCAGGTGTGTACCTGAGGACCTTGAAAGAAATAAGGGAAGAAGAGTTTGTCAGGAAAAGCGTGGTCAGGGTATTTCTGATGATCTGTCAGTCATGTTCAGAGCCCTCGGAGGATGATCCAGAAGCAGCATTTACCCGCCTGGACAGGCAGCCAGCCTTGCACTGGCCGAGGCAGTCTTCCATCTCGCTGAGCTAGACCCCAGGACAGCACTGGGGAGCATTCAGATAAATTTAAAAATTAACCATTGGTTAAAAAATGGACTCCTTAGAGGTCAAGGAACTGGATGGTATAACTAATGTCTCTGCCCGCGCTAAGTCCCTGCAGGACGGTGTCTGCCGGGCCCAGGCTGAGGCACCGCTGACGGCATGGCCGCTGTGCAACGTCCCAGCGGAGACGCTTCTGAGAAGCGGCTGCTTCCCGACAAAGAACTGTCCTTTCCAGGTGGCATCCAGGACTCCGAGTACAGATTAGTGTCATGTTTTTATTTTTTAAATTTATTTTTATTGATCTCAGAGAGGAAGGGAGAGGGAGAGAGAGAGCTAAAAACATCAATGACGAGAGAGGATTATTGATCAGCTGCCTCCTGCACGCCCCACACTGGGGATGGAGCCCGCAGCCCAGGCCTGTGCCCTGACTGAGAATCGAACCATGGCCTCCTGGTTCATAGGTCGATGCTCAACCGCTGAGCCCCTTGTCGCTGACAGCATCATGTTTTTTAACTGACATTTATTGAACAGCTATTATACATGTGGCATTGTTACGGTTGCCCAATTTAGCAAAAATACAGGACACCCAGAGAAGTTTAAATTTCAGATAAATGATAACCACTTGTTCAAGAACAAGTGTGTCCCAAATACCGCCCTGCACCTGGGTGTCACCTGGCAGGCCCGGCCTGCCTGAAGGCGATCGTGTCAGGGAGAATAAGGAAACAACTGTCACTCTTTCTGAGCCATTTTTTTAACGGAACGCTGATGGTTTAACTTAACATAAAAGTATTTTCTGTTTCAGTTTGGGTCCCAGATCCCAATATCAGCTGTCACTTTCTTTTCTGGAGAGAGGAGCCTGTGGCCCCGGCTGCCTTCAGAGGGGGTAAGAGGGAGAGAAGGGGGGGTTCAGTCCTTATAAGAGAAAGGAGCCATCAAGAACCAGCCCTGAAGCCACCGTCGTAAAATCATGGCTTTGGGCTCCGCCGTGGCCCCTCCGGGTTTGTATCTGCTCCCATGTCTTATTAAGGAAATGAATTACTTAGAAATATGAAATGGGGCGAGAATGCCTCATTTAAAATGATTAAGTGGCCACTAATTAAAGTCAACTTCATGTCCAGGAGAGACCTCGGTCCAGGTGTGTGTTGTGACAACGTGGTGCTCTGAGTATCAGCTCATTAAGGTGTCTCCACGTGGCTCTGCATCCCTTCCGTCACACCTCCACCTTTCCTGCCCATTCACACAGGCACACACATGCATGCACACACAACACACATGCACACACACGGACATGGACACAAACAGGCACACGCAGATATTCACACATGTACATACAAACACACTGCACACACCCTCACAGATATGCACACACACACACAAGCACACAAGTATACACAAGCACAACACACTTACATGTGTGTGTAAAGCACGGATATACATGCATGTGTGCACACATGTGGACACATGTATTAATATGTACACTCGTATGTGCATGTATGCACACACATTGATACATACATGTGCACACAAGGACACCACACACACACACACACACACACGTGCGCACACATGCTTGAGTGCTGCGTGGAAGGGCTGCCCAGGCCTGGCTTGGAGAGCGTGCGCACCTCCTCCTCCAGCACCCCCTCACCGCCCCCCCTCTGGCCCCCGTCCAGGTACCTGCGGCCCAGCTGTGCTGGGAAGTCTGGATGCTCACTGGTTCGCCTGGGCACTCATTAGGCACCACTCACGCCGCAGCTGTGGAGAGAGGTCCTGAACCCCGGGCTCTGCAGCAGGCTTTGTTTCTCATTGACATTTGCATATTAAAGTGTTTGCCTGAAATAGGCTATTGAAATTAATTCAGGATTAATTGGTGTCTTTATCTCATTAGGACAATCTAATTTAAGGATGATGAAATTGTTTAGCCTCCCGTTTGCATAATTAGATTGCTTTGAATTGCTGTCATTATTGGCTCTTTAGCATCATCTGTAGGCCTCAGACAGACAAGAGCTTCCACCTCATAAAGACCAATCATGTGTTACAGCCGAGGCCTGTTAACCCCTGTCAGCCCACGCTTCCGGGACTGGCAGTCCCAGCCGCCCGCCGTGGCCCCGGAGCCCGGAGCCCTCCTTGCTGAGTTCTTGATGTTCAGGTGGCAGACACCCTGCCTCTGTGTGTTTGCTGTGGAGATGGTACAACTTCTCTTCCAGGATCTAAAATGTGCCCAGACCCGCTGCTGTCCTTTGAACAGAACCCAGTGTTAGGGCCTCGCCCACCACATTCTGGCTCCCTTCTCTCGAGCTCACTGCCCACCTTCTGTGACCTCAGAAGGTGGCACGTCTCAGAGGGGACGTTGGGTCTGGGTGCCCCGCAGCAAGTGCCCAGCCACAGGATGGATGAGGGCAGGGAGCAGCCTGACCTGTGCTGAAGCCTGTAGCTGCTGGGCGTTCAGCATGTGGCTCCGGCCCCTGGGATACCACGGGGAACGTGACCTTGTTGTGTGGACACACAGAATGAGGGCCGGGTTAGCCGGGTTCTGAGCCAGCTTGGTCTCTGCCTGCTCTGGGGAGTCAGGTGACCTCCATAAACTTGAATTTCTCTATCTTGATTTATCGATGAAGGTGGTATGTAGTCATGATTCCTGGATACACATTGCATACCTGTGTGCACGGGTTAAGTCTCAGTAAGTTAAATCAAAATCACCAAAAATGGGTGTGTCCCCCAAATTCTTTAAAATTTGTTAGATCTAAAGCACTGAAGCCAGTCTCCCATGTGGTTGTAAGGTTGCTTATAGTAATTAAAACAAGAAAGAAAAAAAAAGATCATATTTTCATCTGTTGCTAAATTCCGAGTGAGAATGATTCCTGAAATACAAAATGTGACTTTAATTAATTCAGGTATTAATAAAAACAGATTACAGAATAAAGAGGATTTTTAGATTTGAAACTAAAAACAACTCAAAAAAAATTGATGCTTGATCTGAATACACACTTGAAGAAATCAAATTAACAAATTTATCAACAACAACATAAATAAAACAACAGCAGCAGCAGCATAAGTAAACACTCTGTAGCATTTTTTCCTGAACAATTGGCGTGGCTGACTGTATAGCATCGTCAAGCACTTAAAGAAGCTCGACTCTCTATTCATTGTGTTTCTCTGCTCCTCTGGTTCTGTTGCTTAAAAGAACTAGAGGCCCAGCAGATGTATTCATGCACAGGTGGGGTCCCTTGGCTTGGTCTGCAATTGGGGCAGATTGGGGCCCTCTCACCCAGTCCCATTTGGGACCAATCCGGCTGGTCAGCCGTGGGAGGTTGGCTGTGGGAGGGCACTGACCACCAGGGGGCAGCTCCTGCACACTGGCCCCCTGGGGGTCAGTACACGTCCTAGCTACCGGGCCAGTCATCTGGCCATCTGGTCTTCTGGTCGTAATGGTCACTTAGGCTTTCATATATATGGACTAGAGGCCTGGTGCACAAAATTCATATATAGAGGAGGGTTCCTCAGCCTAGCCTGCACTCTCTCCCATCTGGGACCTAAACTAGCAGTCAGACATTCCTCTCTCAATCTGGGATGACTGGCTCCTAATCATTCGCCTGCCTGCCTGCCTGCCTGATCATCCCTAACCTCTCTGCCTGCCTGCCTGATCGCCCCTAACTGCCTCTGCCTGCCTGCCTGATTACCCTTAACTACCCTCTCCTCCCGCCCTGATCTCGCTCCTGACTGCTCTCCACTGCAGGCCTGATCTCACTCCCAACTGCCCTCCCATGCGGCCTGGTTGCCCCAACTGCCCTCTTTGCCTCAGCTCCCACCACCATGGCTTTGTCTAGAAGGAAGTCAGAGGTCTGGAAGATGGCCAGTCCACCTGGTTTAATTATCATATTGCTTTTTTTATTAGTTTAGATAGATTATATAGGATAGGATTGCTTAAATGGGGGGGGGGGGTGCTTTTTCAGCAGGAGGAGACGCTCTTGGCAGACAAAAGCAAGCAATTCCTATATCTGGACGGACAGCAGCCATATGGTAAAGCTAAGGAGGCTTCAGAGCCCTGTAAGGGCTAGATTTGTTCTGGGGAGAGAGCAAGCAAATTGCAACCAGCATATTTTGCCTGAAATGATTTAAAAGAGAAAGGGGCAGGTTCCCCAAGCCTACAGTTATTTGTAATATATTCTCTTATTCTAAACAAAGTATTTTTTTTAACCTTATTTAACCCTCCCCCTAAAATTAGTCCTTCAGGTTCAATAAACATTAGGCTCACAAAACCTGTGTTAGCCCCTGAGGGTTGGGGTCCCCAAAGGAGATCAGATTCATTCATTATATTTATTTGCTGAGGACAGTCTTTTACTCAGTTATTTTTATAATAAGAATTGTATTGGGATCTGTTTCTTCTTTGGCTGTTTATGGGTTTACCTTACCGGAAACTCACAGAGACTTTAAGGCCTTTGAGGATGGGCACAGAGGTGTATTGTGTTTCCATAACACAGGCACAAGGTTAATACAACTCTTATAAATATTTGTTGCACAAACAGATAATTTTGGTGCCTTGAGGCATTATTTTTCCTTCTGCTCCATCTCTTTATTGAGGCTTTTGTTCAAAGCATAAGGCTGAGGGCAGGAGCAGGCAGAGCAGAGCAAAGTTGCTTTTTCTAAGACCTAGATCCCATACTTTGATTTTGTATAGTAGAGGTATTTCTGAATGACATTTTGTGACATTTTGAATTGGATATATTAGATTGTCTCTCTCTCTCTGTGTGTGTGTGTGAGTGTGAGCGTGTGTCTCTGTGTGTGTCTCTGTGTGTGTGTGTGTCTCTGTGTGTGTGTACACGTTATAACGACCCTGGCCACTCATCACAGCGAGTTTGCAGGCTGAACTGTGTCCCACTCTTGCACTGTTTCTAGCAGAAGGAGAGAAACAAAATCTCTAGGAAGGATTCTCCTCAGAGAAATCCCTTCTCTCAAATGAAAACAAAGACCCACCCATTTCCCATTTATAACACACTCCTCATGGGCCTCCATCTCCACTGATGGCCTCAGAATGGGAGGCTGGCCTCATTCCCTGTCACTTTATATTAAAACTAGGGGCCTGGTGCACGAAATTTGTGCACTGGGGTGGGGGTTTCCTCAGCCCAGCCTGTCCCCTCTCGCAGACTGTGAGCCCTCAGGGGATGTCCTACTGACGGATTAGGCCCATTCCCAAAGGGGAGCAGGCCTAAGCCACAGTCTGGCCTCCTTTAGTGGGAGACAACTGGGCTGATCAGGAAAAGCAACAGCCCTATCAGCCCACTGCTGTAGCCACTGCTAGTCACTGCAGCCACCTAGGTGTTTTCATCAACACGGACTCCAGTCCCTTCACCATGAAAAAAGTGACAACTTTCTTTAGGCATTTTCAAGATGTCTCTTTCATAGGATATGACAGTTCTTTCTTTCTTTCTTTCTTCTTCTTCTTCTTTTTTTTTTTTAATCCTCACCGGAGGATATGTTTCCATTGACTTTTAGAGAATGTGGAAGAGAAAGGAAAAGACAGAGAGAAAGATCAAAGTGAGAGGAACACTTTGATTGGTTGCCTCCTGCATGAGCTCTGACCTGGGCCCCAGCCAGGGAGGAGCCTGCAACTTAGGTACATGCCCTTGATCAGAATCTAACCTGGACCCTGCAGTTGGCAAACCTAGGCATTATCCACTGAGCCAAACTGGCTAGGGAAGGTTATGACATTTCTTTGCCCTCTAGCAGCAGACCTTCACTGTATTCCCCAGGAGTGAGGTGGAAAATCCCTAGATCATCTTTTTGGATTCTTATACCCAAGTTACTAAGAATATTACCAATGGTATAAAAGGAGCTCAGCCAATGAGCGGTCAGAAAAGGTGTTTCCTCTGTAGTTCACACCTGTCTCCTCCGATCTCCAGCTCAGTCCCTGCCAAGGCCTAAAGCCTCCAGCCCTGGGCAGGAGACCCCAAGCTGGCCCCAATCACCTGGATCTGCCCCTGGCCAAAGCCGCAAGCCTCTGGCCCAGGCTTGGGCCCTGGTCAGGGACCCCCAGCTGGCTTGATCACCTGGCTCTACCAACACAGACAACCCATAGACAAAGACAACTATGTCTCTGGCTGAAGCTCAGGCCCTGGCAGGACCCCAGATGGCTCCGATCACCAGGCTCCACCTCCAACCAAGGCCACAAGCCTCTGGTGGAGGCTTGGGCTCTGGGCACAAACCCCAGCTCACTCTGATCACCTGGCTCCCATCATCTGGCAATCTGAGCCAAGGTCAGATGGGCAGGAGGAAAGCTTGGCTTCCTCTATTGCTGAGTAAACCCAAGCCTCCCTCCTGCTCTCTGTGGCCACAACCATTTTGGTTGGGTTTATTTGCATATTTGCTCCTGATTGGCTGGTGGGCATGGCTTGTGGGTGTAGCAGAGGTATGGTCAATTTGCATATCACTCTTTTATTAGATAGATAGCCTGCCCTAGGTCTGCTGCTAAAAGACAGAATGTCCCTCCACACGGCTTCTCAATGCTTGCTCCACACAGAAGCAAAAAGATTCATTTCCCCAAAAAGAGAAAACCCCACTTCCCAAGAAGGTAGGAGCATCGACTCAAGAGAGGGAAGGCCCTTGGTGAGCCCACACAGACTGTGGGCCTCAGAGCACATGGTTTTGCAATAAGTTGGAGTCCTGAAAGATCCATGTGACATGGTTTCTCTGGGTTGATGAGTAATGGGGAGGAGGGTAAGGCAGGTGAGCCCAGACCTGGGGAGGTGCTCTGGGAGCAGCCCAGTGCCATCAGGGTGGATGGGTGTTAATGAAGGGTTTGCCCATCTTTGCCAACTTCATCTCCCCCACCAATAATAATAGCAATCCTATCTAATAAAAGAGTAATATGCAAATTAACCGTCACTCCACGACAAAAAATGGTGGTGCCCATGACACAAGATGGCTGTGCCCAGACCTCTCAGGCCCGCCTGTGTCCTCCAGTCCCATGAAAATCTGCCACTGAGAGCAGGAAGCATGTGGCCTAGGCAGCGGCCTGGGAGGCAGCGTGGACCCCCCAGCCAGATTCATTCCCAGCTGCAACCTGGGCAGTGGCCTGGGTGGTGGCCGCACATCTATCCCCTGCTCACGATCTGCTCCTAGCCATGGCCTGGGCCTGGGCTGTGGGCCTAGGAGGTGCCATGGACCTGGGATGCCCATCCCTGTTCTCCCCCCCTCCCAGAGATCAGCTCCCATCCACAGTCTGGGGGTGTAGGCCTGGGAGGCAGCTGCACCCCCCCCAGGGCTATTCTGTCCCAGCAGCAGCCTGGGGTGTCGGCCTTTAAAGGGCCTGCACCCCCATGGAGTGACCCCACATGCACACACATATAGCCATGAAAGCTCCTTTGCCCCCAGCTGAGTGATTGGACATGGGGGTGGTATCTGGATGATGCTGCACAGCAAACCTCTCCCATTGGGTAGAAACTTCTGACCAGGTTAGGGAGGTAAATGAGTTTTGTTTAAAATCTTTAGAAACCACAAAGGAAATGTCTGAGGTAGGGTTTCACTTTAGAAGTAACTTACAACTGATTTCTGAAGGCAAACAGGGACATTGCAGTTACATTACGGGAGAGTTCCCTGATGTCTGGAGGGTGGCTCTGCAAGGGCAGTGGTGGGTGCTCCTCACCCTGGTTCCTCAGCACCTCAGGCAGGGATTGAGCCTTTTCCCCTACAGTTCTCACCAAGGCAGGAGGTTTTGTAGACATGAATAAGAAGTGCCCACCCACAAGTCCTGAAGATGCCAGGACCAGCAGAAATGACAAACAAACCAGGAAAAGAGCAAAACCAGAAACACCACCGATCCCAAGATAGATCATCTTTTTCTTCAGATAATGGTGTTTCCCTCTTCTTCGTCTTCTGGGAGCAAGACAGATTCAAGTACTGACGATTCTACCAATGGAAAGGTTAAGAGAAAGAGAGGACAGAAAAGGAGTAAAAGGAGAAAAGAAAGAAAGGACAAGAGATGAAACATCAAGGAAAAGAAAGAGAAGGAAAAAGGGAAGAAACAACCACATGATATCGCCTTTCCAATGTCTCATGAAATTCCTGTTTGAGTTTATTTTATGACACTTTTAGTTTGGGTTTACATTTTTACTGTTTTGTCAAGACCACAGCAGGTACACTGTCCAATATGTTAAAGAAAAAACCCTATCTAATAAAGAGGGAATATGCAGGGGAGGGCATTTGGGGGTGACTGGGCTATCAGGGGAGGGCAGTTGGGAAAAATCGGGCTGGCAGGGGAACAGTTAGGTGTCGATCATTGTGAAAGGGATGTCTGACTGCCTGACTTCTGTGGGATCAGGCCTAAATGGGCAGTTGGACATCCCCCGAAGGGTTCCAGATTGGAGAGGGTGCAGGTTGAACTGAGGGACACCCCCCAAGTGCACAAATTTCATGCACTGGGCCTCTAGTAATAAGAATAAGAATAAGAAAAAGAAAAAGAATGAGAATAAGAATAAGAATAAGAATAAGAATAAGAATAAGGCTGAAACCGGTTTGGCTCAGTGGATAGAGCGTCTGCCTGTGGACCGAAGGGTCCTGAGTTCGATTCCAGTCAGGGGCATGTACCTTGGTTGCAGACACATCCCCAGTGGGGGGTTGTAGGAGGCAGCTGATTGATGTTTCTGTTTCATCGATGTTTCTAACTCTATCCCTCTCTCTTCCTCTCTGTAAAAAAATCAATAAAATATATTTTTAAGAAAAGAAGAAGAAGAAGAAGAAGAAGAAGAAGAAGAAGAAGAAGAAGAAGAAAAAACATTTTTTTTTTTTTTTTAAAGGAGAGAACTGCACAGAAAACAACTCTGAAGTTGCTGGCAAAAGTCAACTGAACAAGATGAATAAAACACATGTAAAGCAGACAGCGTTCCCCGTGTGGCGTGCAGACTGCTCACTGGGGACTGGGTCACACGGGAGGGTGCGTGGGAGGACGTGGCAGAGTCGCTGGGAGGGTGTTTCCCTTGCGCGGAGCAGCGGCCACTTCCCCTCCTCATGTTCTCAACTGATGTTTGGCGTAGGATTCTCCTTTCTAAAGAGGATCCATAAGCAGAAAAAAAGCACCCAGTATTTTCCCTATGCAAAGTAATAGTTTTAACAAGAAAAACATACCAAGTGACTTGAACACACATTTTACTAGAAGAAATATAGAGGACAATAACTGAATTTGTAGACAAATGAATTACAGAGAATATTGTCTCATTCAAGGAAGAAATGTGAGCACTCAAAAAAAAAAGTTGTTAAAATCTGACATGGCTGAGCTCAAGAAACATATATATTTATATTAGGGAAAGGAAAACCACATTGAAAGTCCGGAGACTTGGAATAGATGTGGTGCATGAAACGTGGCCTGTGATGTAACGCAAAGCAGAGAGCAGAGCGAAAGGCCGGGAGGTGAAAGGGCCCATCGAACGAGGGAAAGGAGACCCGCTGCTGGCAGCCAGCATTCCTGAAGCGCAGGCTGGCGGGAGGAACAGACGCAGAGAAACCCTAGAGCAGTGCTCTCCGGGCTAAAGAAGCCGTGACCCCGCAGGTAAAGGGACAGGGGCTGCCTTTATTATTTTATTTATTTATTTTTTTTGGTAAATATATTTTATTGATTTTTTACAGAGAGGAAGGGAGAGAAATAGAGAGCTAGAAACGTCGATGAGAGAGAAACATCGATCAGCTGCCTCTTGCACACCCCCCACAGGGGATGTGCCCGCAACCAAGGTACATGCGGGCTGCCTTCTGCCTGCCCACCACTGGGGATCAAGCCCCCAGCTCGGGCATGTGCCATCGACTGGAATCGAACCTGGGACCTTTCAGTTGGCAGGCTGATGCTCTATCCACTGAGCCAAACCAGCTAGGACCATCAACTACTTTTTGTGTGTGTAATTCCTTCAAAGAAATATTGCAGTGTGTATTGCTGGTCATTTAAGAGCAACATAGCCTTAATTCTGACATAAAAGAAAACAAACCAGTTATAACCTCAAGGACTTTACCGTCCACACAAGGCACAGCTGGCCCTGGCCAGGTGCTCAGCTGGTTGGAGTGTCGCCCAGAACATGCACACTGAAATGTCTGGGGTTGAATTCCCCTCAGGGCACACATCTAAGCGCCGGCTCCATCCCCCATTTGGAGGTGAGTTTGGGAGGCAACCAATCAATGCTTCTCTCTCTCCCTTCCTTTCTCTCTCTAAAAAACACACATATCTTCAGCTGAGGGTTGAAATATATTAGAAAAGAAACAAGAAAAAAATAACAAAAAACAAAACAAAACAGTAAAACAATGCCCTGCCTGGCCGCAGGGCACAATTGGTTGGCACTGTCCCATGCATCAGAGGGTTCCAGCAGTTTAACTGAACCTGTAAGGAACAGAAGCCCGTGCAGACTGAGCCTGGGGAAAGGATGTGGTTATAAAAATAACAGCTTAGAAACGCCCATGAGATAGAAGACGCATTCACATGAGGGAGAGCACAGCCAGGTCCCTGAAGAGCGGGGAGACTCGAGGGAGGGACCGAAGTCTTACCCGGGACGGGAGCAGCCACGAGGGAGCGGCGTCCGTTTCCCGAGTTCGCTGGGAATTCAGAGTGATCGCAGTGAAAACAGAAACAGTGTCTTCTAACAGCGCTTCAGAGGGATCCTAATGTTCCTCCTGGGGAAGGGGATGCTAGAATAGCTTAAAAAACATGAAAACAAGGATTTTAAAGGGAAGCCTAATCCTAACAGACATTAAAGACCACTTTAAGGCTGGACAGCTAAAACAGTAGAACTCCAGTGGAAAGGAAAAGACAGATTATTGGGACAAAAATAATACAAGTTCATATGAGAATTGCAGTATGAGAGAAGACATCACTTTTGAAATTAATGGGAGAAAGTGTGAGACATCCGCTTTTTCTCCAAAGTGGGATAACTCAACTCATCAAAAATCAAATGGAGAAGCTCAAGTTCAAGTTCCTGGATTCAGAAAGAGCAGTGGGTCCATCACTGTGACCTCCCAGAAGTGAAAAGGTCCGGGAGAGAATTCTAGAGGCCGCTTCACGCTAACCAGTCAGACAACGAAGGAGAAGTGGGCACTCCTTGAAAAACAAGCTACCCAGCTTACCCAGGAGCAGAGGGACCCTCTGAGTAGAGACCCAGGACAAGCAAAGAGACTGACTTACTAGTTTTACAATTTCCAATAAAGAGCAGCCCTGGGCAAGGTGGCTCT
This sequence comes from Pipistrellus kuhlii, assembly GCF_014108245.1. Classification (NCBI taxonomy): domain Eukaryota; kingdom Metazoa; phylum Chordata; class Mammalia; order Chiroptera; family Vespertilionidae; genus Pipistrellus; species Pipistrellus kuhlii. The sequence goes on from NW_023425585.1 coordinate 41,117, forward strand.
GACTGTGAATTCTATTTACCAAATATATCAAGAAGAATCAGTTCCAACCCTGCACCAGCTCTTCCCCAAAATACGAGAGGATGGAGCAGCTCTCGAGTCATTCCCTGTGAGCAGGGTTACCCAGAAAACACACCAGACAAAGGCCTTTCCGAGAAAGAGAACTACAGGCCCTGGCCTGTGTGGTGTGCTCAGCCACGGCCTTCCGCAGGTTAGTGACAAACCAAACATGGCAACACATACAATGGGATATGTATCAGGAATGCAGACTAGTTTCACACCCAACAATCAATCCATAGAACATCATATTGATAAAGGTCAAATTTTACACCATCATCACTCTAGATGCTGAAAAATTTGCTTCTGACCAAAATCCTACTCACTTTCATGATAAAAGCAAAATGAACAGGAATAGGGAGGAACCTGATGGGCAATGTCTATGGAAACCTCACAACTAACGAAATTAATGGAAAAAGGTCGAACACTTCCCCCCACAAACAAAACAGAAGTTTGTTTGGAAACTTCTCAACATTGTAGGGTGGATCCAGGGCAGGGACTCACTAACAGCTAGCTACCTGCAGGGCAAGCACGTCAGGAAGGAAGATATAAGACGTCGTTACGTACAGATGACAGGAACGTATACGTAGACAGCATAAGGATTAAGGATTCCTCAAAAATCTCTACCAAACAATAAATGAGTTCATCAATGTGGTGGGATAGAAGAGCAATACACAAAAATAAATTGTATTTCTAAACATGAGTAGTAAGCAATACAAAATTAAACCAAGGAAAGAATTTTAATTTACAGTAGCACCAGAAACTATAAGATGATTAGTAATAAATTTAATGCATACACTGAAAACTCCAACCATTTTGAAATAAATTAAAAAGGACTTAAATAAATGAAAAGGCAACTCCTGTTTATCAGACTTTGTTAAAGTGTCACTACTCCCAAAATTGATTTATAAATTCAATAAAATTCTTCCCCAAATCCTAGCTGCTTGTTTTTGGTAGCTTTTGTTTGTTTGCTTGCAGAAATTGATAGGCTGATGCTGAAGTTTATATGGAAATGCAAAAGACCTAGCATGGCAAAAACAAGCTTGAGAAAGCACAGGTTTGCATTTCTCCCTTTGAAGCATACTACAGAGCTCGCCCAATTCTAAGCCAGAGTCACCGGTACAATGTGGCCCTCTCATGTTGGTGGTAACGAACACTGGTGTGAACTAGTGTAGCAATCAGCCCTCACATTTACTATCAACTGATTGTCAACAAGGTGTCACGACAATTCAAATGGGGAAGTGTAGTCTTCACAGCATGTGGTGTTCTGTGTGTAAGGCACGGGTGTCCTACCACTCACAGTGTTTAACTCAAATGGATCACAGACCTAAATGTGACAAGTTCCTTAAAGAAAACGCAGGGCAAATCTTCTGACCTTTGGTGGGGTGTTCTTTTAGACACAACACCAGTGCAGGAATGGTGAAAGCAGCGGCAGGCACATGGACTTCCACAGGACTGGAGTGCTTGCATGTTGAAGGAGGCCGTCAAGAATGTGAAAGACCACCCACAGAGTGGGAGAAAATATTTGCAAATCGTGTACGTGACAAAGGACTTGTGTGCAGAATATATAAACTCGACTCAACAGTAAAGAGGCAAACAATCCCCTCCAAAGCAGTGGAGGATTTGAGCAGACACGCATCTAGTGGACAGACTAGCGGCCAACGAGCACATGAGAAGGTGCTCATCCTCATGAGTCTTCATGGGAACAACATGAAACCACAGGCACCGCTCCGTGCCCACCGCCACACCTACAGGAACAGCGGACAAGGGGTCTTGGTGAGAATGGGGGATGTTGGGGGCCTTCCTCTTGGCTGGTGGCCATGCCAGGAGGTGCGGTCACTTGGGACAACTAGTGGCAGCTCCCCACCATGTTGCAAGTGGGGTAACCAGGTGACCCAGTAATCCTCAGTAGGCGTTGTCCAGAGAAATGAAAACAATGTCCAATAAAAACTGGCAACCAATGCTCAGAGCAACATTATTCCTAAGAGCCCCGAAGTGAAAGCAATTTAAATGCCTGTGAAAGGGTGCCACAATGGTGAAAGGTGGTGAAACCCTGCGATGGAATATTACTCAGCGATGAGAAGAAGGAAGCACTACTGGTACCTGAATGCGGAGTGAGAAAGGCGGTCACAGAGGCTGCATGGGGCGTGACCCCGTCCTCTGAACTGTGCAGAGCAGGCGCCCTCAAACAGGACGGAGCCTCCTGTGTGCCTGTGCCGGGGCACTGGGCTGCCAACAATACCCCAAAATTACTCGGTGACATTGACACACCTCTGAGGAGAGCAATCCACTGGGCTGTGTGTCTAATGGGAGGAGTTTCCGGCATGGAAAACCAAGATCCATAGCACTGTTAGAAAATGAAAAGTGCCATCAACTCAACAGGGACACATTCTTGTCAAAACCTATGGACACAGACAAATGGAAATTGCTAGTGACTGTATTAGAGATGATGAACTCTTCATGATATCAAAAATGAAAATAAAATGCTTTTTAAAGTTGATTTTTGCAAGGATTTAAAAGCTTGGTAATTCTCTGTTATATAATAGTAGGAACCTAAGTTGGAACAAACATTTTGGAACACCATTTTAATAGAGAAATAAAATATCTCAACATTTGAAAATGCATACATATACGAACCCAGAACTTTATCCTAAATGCCTACAAATAGGTACATATGAAAAGATACTGATTTTCTATTGTTTGGTGTAGTGAAAAAATAGATATAAAGTCATTATGTAAATATGGATGAATAATGTATAGTTTAAATACTTACTATTTTCATAGAACTAAATATACTGAAATATACAGCCATTATATATTGAAAGATCTACAATAATATAAAATATGATGTAACAATGGTGAGAAAATCAAGTTGCAAGAGAACGGAATAATATAATTTGAAATATAAATTGAGTGCAGTATATGCAAGAGCACACACATGCTCCCATCGGCAGAGAAAACACACCCCCATGTCAGCTCACAGCGTCTCTGAGTGGGCACCTGTGACCCCCTGGGTTGGTGCAGAGGCTTGGAGCTCTTCTTGCAAAGATGTGATACAAATGTTTGAAATGCATAATGGGCGGTGCCCTGTCTGCAAAGCGTGAACACTCTGCCACGGCGGCTGATGGCTGCCTATTCTCTTCCCACGTAAGGACAGGAAGCAGCATTGACGGGCAGTGCCAGGCCCGTGCTAGCTCCCCGGTGGCCGATGGCCCCGCTGCCTCCTGGCAGACCCCGCCTTGGGAGACTGCCTGGCCCATTGGAGGCTGAGCTGCCGCCTCACTCAGTCTGTCCTCAGCGCCTCAGCCCCTGAGGTAAAATGTGGGCATTGACACCGGAGTGCCATCGTCACTATCACAAGGAAATCACAACTGGCCACTTCCTGTTGTCATTATAAATAATGCCAGGGTTAAAATCGACATTCACATGGTCATTCCCACCATGGGCAGGCACTTGTTTGGCTTATAGAAAGTGAAATGGAAACATGGCGACAGTGACAAGACAGGGGAGGGAGGAGCAGCTTGCAAGGAACCCAAGCACATCAAAGGCAGCTCAGACACGCTCCTGTGCTGCACCTGGCGCCCTGTCTGCTGGCCCCTTGACGTCCTTGTCCACCAGCACTGTTCCCCCAGCTCCCCAGCTTTCACCCCCAAACCGGTGCGCACAGCAGGAGGCTGCGTTCTGCTGCTCCGACCCCCTCCCATCCACATGGGCCGCATTGCCCGGCACCGGGCCTCCCATAACTCCTTTCGGATTCCTCTGCTTATGTTAATCATAACTGATGAACTCTGTGTATTCCGTGGGCGTAATGGGCAATTCTCTATGACTGAGACTCTAATTTCACTCTGTCCTAATGGGCACTAATTGTAACAATCAGTGGTTGTGTCAGTTAAGGGCACAGCCGATGGCGACTGATGACAGCGGGTGAAGCTGACACCACTGGCGACGGGATGTAGGGCAGCCATTTGCAAAGACGGAGAGCAGCTGAGCCTCGCCCATTCTTCTCCTGCGCTGTCCGCCGGAAAACGCTCTTCTGTCAAAGAGCGTGTAGCTCTTCAGTCCGCTGGCTTTCTCAGCTCTCTCCCGGCCATTCGGATAGTATTTCTGTTCCAGTGGACACGCTGCTCTCAAACACCAACGTGCCTGAAAGGCCTTTAAAACAACAAGTCTGCACAGAACTGTCTCTTAAATGAGGGGTGAGCTATGCTGAGGAGGTGACAAATGACTGAGCCGATTATGCACCCGCTGGGAGCCTCTGGATCATGGGTGGTACATACTAGGCTTCCTGGCTGCTTCCCTGTCTGTGCTCCACGGTGTTTACAAGTCTCCTGCTGTCCCAAATGAAGGCAGTCTTTTTTCAGAGATAATTAAAGTTGTGTCTTATCTGAAGATAGGCTTCAGCCCTGAGTTACAACATGTTTCCGGAAAGAGGAGTAGCCAAGGGTTAGGGAGAGAGCAGGCAGTGGGCAAGGCCTTGACGTGGGTCAGCAGAGCAGAGCAATCTTTTCTTGAATGGCTGTGCTGGCCACCATGTGCTGGGTCTGTGTGCAGCCCACCTTGCTTACTCCAGCCACACAGGGTGCCTACGGGGGCTTAGAGTAGCCCGCCCAGGCTTGAGCAAAGACTCGCTCCTGCACATGTGACAGGGTTCACTCAGGTTTGATGGCACGTCTAAAAGACCCTTCTGTGACCCCTTCCAGACTGAATGTGGGTCCACCTGCCCGTTTCCCTAGAGTCATTGGCTTCTGCCTGGCACCATGCTGGTCACAGTGAGCCCAGTTTTCTCTTCACTTCATCTCCTTGTTGAAATTGTAACCCTTAAAACAATGACCTTTTCTTATTAAAAAATAAAAAACAAAAAACATATGTGTGTGTGTGTGTATGTGATATAATATAATAAAAGAGTAATATGCAAATTGACCATACATCCACTATACCCATAAGCCACACCCACCAGCCAATCAGGGCAGGTATGCAAATTAACCCAACCAAGATGACTGCTGCCATGGAGCAAGCAAGAGGCTTGGGTTTCCCTGGTGATGGAGGAAGCCAAGCTTCCTGAATACCATGGCAGACCCCGGCCTCTGCTGAAGGCTACAAAGTTTCAATTATAGAGATAAATAAATCCCAGATACCAGGGCCTCCACTTGGATCGCTGGGGGACATGGCCAGCCTGCAAACCACCACAGGCCCCTCACCCAGGCCACTATACCCCCCAAGGGTACCCTCACCCTGATCTAGGACACCTTTCAGGGCAAACCAGCTGTCCCCCACCTGTGCACCAGGCCTCAATCCTATCTAATAAAAAAGAAATATGCAAATTGACTGTTACTCTAACTTACAGGATGGCTGACCCCATGTGTTCAAAGATGGCTGCCCCCATGTGGACACAAGATGACCACCACAAGATGGCTAGCAGGGGAGGGCAGTTGGGGGTGACCAGGTCAGCAGAGGAGGGAAGTTGGGGACAATTGGGCCTGCAGGGAAGGGGAGTTGGGGAGACCCAGGCCTGCAGGGGAGAGCAGTTAGGGGTGACCAGGCCTGCAGGGGAGGGCAGTTAGGCATCAATCAAGCTAGCAGGGGAATGGTTAGGGGGTGATCAGGCTGGCAGGCAGAAGCGGTTAGGGGCAATCAGGAAGGCAGACAGGTGAGCAGTTGGGAGCCAGCAGTCCTAGATTGTGAGAGGGATTCCAACTGCCCGTTTAGATGCTTCCTGATTCAGTTTCAGATGCTTCAGGAGAAGATGGTACTGGAAACAAGACGTGTAACCACTTGAAAAAGAATGTGTGATTAGCAAGTAAATGTTGTTGGGTTTTGTGAATTAAATTATATAAAATCGTAATATACTAGCTTATATAAAATGTATCTTTGAACAGATAAGTACAGTTCTCTGCATATGTGTGAGTGTATGTATTGATAGTGGTTACCTTTCAATTTAGTGTTCTTGGTCATTTTACTACTCTCCCTTATCTTTCCTGGCAGGTTCGCATTTTTGAAGATGAGTGTGCAAATTTAAAATGGCTGTACAGACAGCCCTTTGTGAGCACTGCCTGTGAGGTGCTGTGCTGGGGTCTCAGCTGGATGATGTCATTCAATGCTCGGGACAGCCCCAAAATTAGGGAGCTACAGCTTGAAGAAATCTGTTAACATTCCAGATTGATGGACCATGGAGTCACAATTTGAACCCTGAGCCCATTCTTATTACCAACACACGTGAAGTTGCTGGAAAAGAAAAGGAAAGAGAAATTGAGATGGACAGACAGACACGCTGGGCCATTCGGCATGGCTCTGCCTGAGTCCGGCAGGTGTGGTCCAGTGCAGGCAGCTGAGCTGAAGGTGCGAGCTGGGAACCCACTCAGGCCCTCTTTTTCCCGGAAGTAACTAATGTGGGCTTGGACCAGATCGCTCTAATGTGTCTTCCAGCCCTAAATTCTGATGTTGCAAAGCTCCGAAGCTGCTCAGAAGCTTCTAGTTGATAATAATATCCAGGGAAAATGCTACTCACTCACACGTAGAATCATCCTATTTGGATCATCATGTTTGTCAACTGAATGGGGCATCAGGGACCCATGGTCACTGGTTCAATAGCTTCTGATTTTTAGGAACATCGTTTGAGATGAGCTATTTCCAGCACACTCTAAACAAAGCAAAAGGCGTGAAAACTGGGGGTGGATGGGCTGAGGTGTAGGAGGGGGACAGAGAACCAAGTCATCACCCCTCAGAGGTGTGAGGCTGGCTCTGGTTGTCACCCCCACACGCCCCAGACTCTCCTGAGATAGTCAGGAGACCGGGCACAGGCGGATCCCAGCTCCAACACCAAGGCACGGGTTGTTCGCTGGTCTCGCCTCCTGGGCTGCAGACCCTGACTGGTGGATAGTTTTGTCTACCCGTTTCAAAGATGGAAAACTTCCACAATTCCTAAGTGTGTGCCTTTCTGGGGACCTGCATACAGGATCGTAGAAAAAACAATTGCAGAGAATTGAAGGCCTAGCATTTCATGTTTCTCATATGCACAGCATAAGAGTATTTAACGTACTCGTGTGCCTAGGACGTGGTTCTAGTGTTATTTTACAAACGTCCTCATCCTTTCTTTTCTCTCCTGTGGTCTGCTTCTCGGTTGTTTGCCATCCACGTGGGTCTCCTTGTCTCCAGCTCAGGACTCTTAGACAGGCCTCGCCCTGTCCTGGACATGGTCTGAGGACCAGGCTCCTCTCTCCTGTGTCTGCCATGGACCAGAGTTCAGTGTCTAAGATCCCAGGTCCTCCTGAGCGGCATCTCTGCGCATGTACGGAACTTAGCTCTGATTTACAACGCTGCTCCCCGGGGAGCGTGCGCCTCCTCCCTGCTCTCCGTGGAGCCTGGGGGCCATGTGCTGTAAAAAGCAGCCCTGAACTGCTACCCACTGCTGGGCCTGAGGAGCAAGCCCCTGGAATTACCGCTGCTGGAGAAAGCGTTCTCCCGTTGGCCAGGAGATTGCTGTGTAGTTTCTTCTTGTTCGTGTTGCTGTCAACCTCACAGCAGTTTTGGAGTTATTTCTGATTTAGGCCCATGTACGAGGTGGTTCCAGCTGGAGAGTTTTTCTCTTGCTCAGTCTTCTGATGACCCAGTGTCAACCATGCAGGTAAGTCTCCTACACACAGCTGGGTTTGTGTCACAGGCAAAGGGGTTCTGCGAATGAAACAACCTGGGCATCAGGCTTTTTGACCTGGTTGTTATCATCATGTTTTTTGTCTGCGCTGAAGCATATGCTTATTGATTTTAGAGAGAGAAACATTGATGTGAGAGAGAAACATGAATTGATTGCCTTCATGCATGCTCTAACCGGGACCAAATTCACAACCTAGGTATGTGCCCTGACCGGGAATCGAACCTGCAACTTTTTGGTATACGAGTCAATGGTCCAACCCACCGAGCCACGGCGGCCAGGGCTGACCGGACTCATTAATGGGGAACAAAGCACCTCAGACACTTTGCTTCCTCCCCTGAGAGCCTGCCTGAGGATGGGGGCCCTTAACACCTGCGGCCGGAGGGCAGGAGCTGGGGGAGCAGACCTGTCAGCCAGTCACAGTCCTGAGAGCCCAGGGAACTGGGACAGAAGCCGCCTCTATGCAGACATCAGATGAATGGGAGAGCAGCGTGGACTCAGCATGGATGCAGCGGGAACCTGGAGCAGCGCACGGAGGCTGGCCAGCAGCGCCTCTCACTGCTTCTGCTGCTTCTGAGCCACCACGGCTCAGAAGGACTCCTGGTCCGGTGAGCAGTCACTGGCACACGGCACGACCTCAGCCCCAGGAAGACACGCTGCCCAGCAGCCTTCTGGAGGGACCAGAGCTGTCTGGGCAGGGCAGGCCTGGTGGCCTGGGGACTGGCGCAGCATCAGGGGAAAGGCATCTTTCTCTTCATCCCTTAAAATGTAAACAGAAGTTCAGCTGCTCTAAAGGTTTAATGCAAAGGATGGATGACCTTAAACCCATTGTTTGTTTTATTTATTGGTTGATTTGCTTCCTGGCATTAACTGTTTGTGTTTTTTAAACACATGTGTGGCAACAGTGGGACAGAGCAGCCTTCTCACTCGGGAATGAGAAGCACAGGCTCCTGGGGCTCCTTCTCTCGAAGGAGGGCCCTGCCGCACATCTGTGCGTTTTGGAGTCTCAGCGGGGGCCGGTGTTCTCTCAGTCCACGTTCCCCAAAGCCAGACCCTGTCCAGTCTGTGTCTCCCGCCCGCCCGCCTGCTGCACCCACTGGTTCTGCCTTAGGCTAAGCCATGGCAGCTCATCACTGGATTCCATTGTGGTACCAGATGCTCACACTCTGGTCTTGTCCAACTTCCAATCTAGGCACCACAAAGAAATGAGTTCTTCATCAGGCAAACTCCTGCCCTGTCCCAAACTCCCCCGGATCCTTCAGAGGAGATGGCAAAGAAGATACCTAACATGGAAAACAGAATCTCACCTGGCTTGCCCTCTGCTCTGCTGGCTAGCACCACCTCAGGCCACTGGCCTCCGTGCGGAAGTCTCAGTCGCTGTGAACGCTCTGTGAACAGGGAATGCTTTATGGAAGCTGCTCTGGAAAATCCTTCGGGTCACCCAGCCTTGGTCTGGGCTGCTCGGCGCTCCCGCAGTCCCTAACCCTAGACCCGCAGCCCGGCCACGAGGGCAGCCAGCGCCCGAGGCCAGGGCCGTGCTGGCTCTCACCGCACACCGGGCACAGCGCACACCGGCACAGCGCACACTGGCAGGTGGAAGAAGCTGGACGGACGAGGCAGTGAGCATCCATCACCAAAGATGCAAGTGAGTCAAAACCGTAAAGACACCGAGAGGAAAACGCTGCTCGTTTTCGTACTGTGCCTAGAAAAGGATGTGATGGCCAGCTCTTCATAGAAGAACGCTGAGCTGTGAGGATGGCGTGCAGGAACGGGCCCGGGCCTGGGGGATGCTGAGGGGGCCAAGCCCTGGCCGTGACCTTCTTTAGGCGCCGGAGATACAGCGCAGAGCTGGAAGCAGGACAATGGTCTCCAGGTGGAGCCACAGAACAGCCACCTGGTGGTGCAGGATTGGAGTGACAATAGGAGGGCTGATAAGAAGATGGGGAGAGCAGGGGTGCTAAAGCGCGCGCAGGGGGAGAGCATCGAGATCAGATCACTGGACGGATGTCCTCCCCAAGGACATGCCATTGGCTGAGCAGTGAGCCAGACCCGCTCCTCACAGACTGGGAGCGCAGCCTCCCAGGCAGAGGGCCAGCGAGGGCAGAGCCGAGCTGGGACGGGACCTGACATCTTCCAGAAACAGGAGGCCTGTGGCCAGAGCGGTAGGGCAGGGAGCGAGATGGCACCGGTGGCCAGGGACCCAGCTCGCAGGGACTTGCAGGCATCAGCGAGGAATTTCCATTTCACTGTGACAGGAATGAGGGACAATGAGAGACTATAAGCAGGCAGGTGACAGGCTCTGACTGCTCCTTGGCTGCTGAGCAGACGCGGATTGATTGTAAGGGGACCCGACAGCGGGACACGGGGTAACAGGGCTGGTCACACAGGAAGGTGGGTTGGCAAGCACAGAGGCGACTGGATGAAGCTTCTCCATTCTTGTTCCCATTATTCTCTCAAAGTATCATGAGGCAATGTGTTGATGGAGGATGGGGGAGGGAGGGAGGCGGGATTTGGGGTTTGCGGAAGGGGAAAGGGGCAGGTAGGACATGTGGTTGGATTTGTCCATGTGTGGAATTCGTTATGCCAGGATTAGGAGTGAAAGAGGATGAAGGAAGCAATAAGGTTTGTCAGTGAATGGTTATAACATTTCCTCATAGAATGAGTGGTGGATACCGAGAGGACAGTGTTAGACGTGAGGGGACAGTGTTAGCGGGGAGGGGATGGTGTTAGACGGGAGGGGACGGTGTTATATGGGAGGGGACAGCATTAGATGGGAAGGGACAGCGTTAGACGGGAAGGGACGGCGATAGGCGGGAGGGGACAGTGTTAAACGAGAGGGGACTGTGTTAGAGGGGAGGGGACGGTGTTAGAGGGGAGAAGTCAGTGTTAGACGGGAGGGGACAGTGTTAGACAGGAGGGACAGTGTTAGGCGGGAGGGACAGTGTTAGACTGGAGGGAACAGTGTTGGACGGGAGGGGACGGTGTTGGACGGGAGAGGAGGGTGTTAGACTGGAGGAGACGGCATTAGACGGGAGGGGACAGTGTTAGAGGGGAGGGGACGGTGTTAGAGGGGAGGGGAAGGTGTTAGAGGGGAGAGGACAGTGTTAGAGGGGAGGGGACAGTGTTAGAGGGAAGAGGACGGTGTTAGACGGGAGGGGACAGTGTTAGAGGGGAGAGGACAGTGTTAGAGGGGAGGGGATGGTGTTAGAGGGGAGAGGACAGTGTTAGAGAGGAGGGGACAGTGTTAGATGGGAGGGGACGGTGTTAGACGGGAGGAGACAGTGTTAGGCGGGAGGGGACGGTGTTGGACGAGAGAGGACAGTGTTAGAGAGGAGGGGACGGTGTTAGATGGGAGGGGACATTGTTAGACGGGTAGGGATGGTGTTAGATGGGAGGGATTGGACGGAAGCATGAGCTGAGGAGTTCGGAGAGAGGGACCCTAAGCTGCGTGTCTGAGGCCTCGCAGTGGGCAATGACGTGGAGTCAGTGAGATGGGAAGTGTGGTCCATGGAAATAAGTCATTGGGAGGCTGCACATGGAGGGGACTGTGAGCGGGTTGTTAAAGGGCCCGGGCATCATGTGAGACCAGGAGCGAGAAGAAACTGAGCCAAATGCTAACATCATCAGCAAATGAGAATGGGGCCACCAGGACCACAGCCGTGGAGAGAGTGGAATTTGATTACATGAGCTTCAGACGGTCTCGGATGTTTGCAGGCAGGCGGGGGAGCCACTCTGCAGGGTGGAGGGGCTGTGGTTTGGGGCCGCCCAGCCAGGTACAGTGCTTATCATTGAGAATGGAGCGGCACCAAGAGGATGGCTCATGTGACCTGTGGGCCAGGAAGCGAGGTGAGAACACACTGACGGCAGTTGAATATGTGGGAGCAGGGGGGAGAATCCTCAGCTGAGGAGAAGCTTGAGGGTCCCTGCCCTTTAGGGGAGGCAGGAGGAAGGAACCAGGAAGCAGAGTGAGAGGGGGAGGGCATCCGCGTTGGAGCTTCAGGAGCAGGGAAGCGCTTCAGACAGAGGCAGCGGCTGGCCTCCTGGAGAAGGTTAGTGTGAGATTTGTGGTGGGAGGGTCCAGGGGTAGGGGGAATTGAGGGGAGGGGCCAGAGTGTGGGGTTTTTTCTGATGGTCTTAGGCTCTATAGCAGCAGTTCTCAACCTGTGACCTGTGACTCACAGGTTGAGAACCGCTAGCAGGGTCGCCTAAGACCATTGGAAAACACAGACATTTACATCATGATCCATAACAGTAGCAAAATTACAGTTATGAAGTAGCAACGAAAATAATTTTGTGGTTGGGGTCACCACAACATGAGGAGCTGTGTTAAAGGGCTACGGCATGAGGGAGGTGGAGAACCGCTGGTGAAAGACTTCCAGGGAACGGCAGGTGTCTAACCGGCTGGAGAGCTGCGCAGGGGCAGCAGCGAGGACTATCGGAACCGCAGGTACGACAGCATGTGCACCTGCAGAGGTCGCTCGAATGACACCTCTCCTCTGCCCGATGGGCCGTGGGAGCCACTGAGGGCTTCAGAGGAGGGGGCTAATGTCATCCAAGCAGGACGCAGGAAGACGGACTGGGGTTTAGATCTATATCATTCTTGCATTTGAAAATGCCATCATCTGCAGGGCCACTCGTGCTCAGTGGTTGAACATCCACTTATGAACCAGGAGGTCACAGTTCAATTCCCAGTCAGGGCACAGGCCCAGGTTGTGGGCTCCATCCCCACTGTGGGGCGTGTAGGAGGCAAATCCATAATTCTCTCTGATCATTGCTATTTCTATCTCTCTCTCCCTCTCCCTTCTTCTCTGAAGTCAGTAATCCTGTATAATAAAGAGATAATATGCAAATTGACTGACACACCCTCACACAAGATGGCTGCTTCCATGTGGTCACAAGATGGCGGGCAGGGGAGGGCAGTAATGGGCGATCAGGCCAGCATGGGAGGGCAGTTGGAAATAACCAAGCCTTTAGGGAAGGGCAGTTAGCGGTGACCAGGCCAATAGGGAAGGGCAGGTGGGGGCAATTGGGTCAGCAGGGGAGGGCAGTTGGGGGAAATTAGGCTGGCAGGGGAGTGGTTAAGAGGTGATCAGACTGGCAGGCAGAAGCGCTTTGAGCTCACTGGCTCCAGATGCTTCTGTTCCTCCCCCCAACCACCAGCAGTGCCTTCTGGCTACGTCCCATGATCTAAGGGGCTAGACCTCAGCTGGGTCCGAGTCTCACGCAGATCTGAAGAGGGGCCTCTATTCACTGAATCCTAACTCTCCCGAAACAGGAGAACGTGAACTGAACTGAAGCCAGAGATCTGGGGGGAGAGAATGAGCGCACACCCAGGAAAAGCCAGCCTTTCCTGCTGGTGCAAGCCCCGCTCTCGGACCCCAACCAAGACAGCACCAGGCACAGCTCTGGGTCTGGAACCCTCCTCCCAGCCCTTCTGATGAGATCACTCTGCCTGCATCCTGGCCTCCTAGCAGATGCCCTGCCCTGACAGTGCCCTCACCCACTTCTAGAGCTCCCCTCCCCTGCACACCCTGCCCGCCCTCCCCCACTTCCCTTCTCCTCCAGACCTTCACCCCGTCTGTGGTTAGACCTGACACAAGCGTTCTCGCGGCTCAGACCTGGACTGGCTACATTCAGGGACAAGCCCACAGTTCAGCTCCGCGGTCCCCAGCTGGGGTTCGCCCTGTGACAGCGGGAAAACAGCTAACCAGAGTTTGAAAGAGAAGGTGTCCTCAATGCAAAGTGAATTAACCATTTGAGTGCAGTCCAAGTGCCTCAGGGGGAACTTGTGATGGACGTGGAAGTGAACAGAAACGTCCCTTTCTCTTCATCATTTGGTCCAAAAGAACAAAAGGGTGCTTGGTGGCCATTCACGAGTTTCCCAGGTCTTGTGGCCCCACATGGGCAAGCGCACATGCTGGGCCCTCCCTGAACCCACTCTGAGAGTCTCTTTGCCCCCAAGAATACCTACCGCTTATGGGCCTCAATACTTCTGCCTGCCAGCCTGATCACCCCCTAACTGCTCCCCTGCCAGCCTGATCGACACCTAACTGCTCCCCTGCCGGCCCATTGGTCAGCTCCAGAAGCCAGGGCTGCTGAGGCTGGGACGTGGATCAGGAGATGTGGCTGCCCTCCCTGCGCCACTTGTTAAAGGGACAGACCCCGTGGGAGACGGGGTGGGCTTCTTTGGGACAGAGCCTGGGAGTTGGAAGTTTAGTGGGAGTCTGTCCTCACCCCCATGATTTAGCCTGTTACTCTGGAGTTGATAAAAGCAACTCTGCTGCGTGATAAGAAGAGTGAGATGGTGTGAGAAATGGGTTCCATCGAAGAGGCGTTGTTGGGGTTTACAGAGTGAGTTTCACCATCTCTGGCTGTAAATTGAGGGGCGTGGACAATCCCTCCAAACCGTGTCTTCTTCCCCAGTCGGGGCGCTCTCTGAACCCCCTGCTGTCCCCCGCCCCACAATAACAGCGGGAACCCGGTTGGTCACAGGAGAGTGTCAGATGTCTGTACAGGGAGGTGCAGGGCAGGGTCTGCAGCCAGGCCTGAGCAGACCTGGGCAGCTGCACTCGGGCCCACAGCCACCCATCCTCAGTGAGGCAGCTGGGCACCCCCAGGGAGAGCGTGGATGGGTGGGCTCTGCTTCCTTGTGGGGGGGACGTTCCCCAAAGGAAGTGGGGCTGCCCTCACCCAGCAGCTCCATGGCTTGCTCAGCAGGTGCTGGGGTTTCTGTAGCAACTGGTCAGGACTTCCAGGACACCAGGCTGCTCGGTTGCCAGGGAAACAGCGCCAGGGACAGGTAGAGCAGGGTGGGAGGCTTCTGTGAGAGAGGCGGCTCCACATCCTGAGTCCCAGCCCCCAGGACACCACGGAGCCTGGATGGCTTCCCCTCGCCCCCCTGGTCCGTCAGGAGTGAGTGTGTGTGTGTGTGTGTGTGTGTGTGTGAGAGAGAGAGAGAGAGAGAGAGAGAGAGAGAGAGAGAGAGAGAGAGAGACTGGGCCGCCCTCATTATAAGATGACTCACAGCGGTGACTAGCAGCTTCAGCCATGAAGGCTGCCTCCTGCGACGTGGGCCCGGGGCAGGTGTGTGGTCAGAGCCACCCGGGGGCGTAGCCTGCAAGGTTGCAGAGATGCCGGAATGATACAGCTCCTAGCGGGGCTGATGCCACCAAACAGTCCCGTGCCAGTGCTGTCCCTGTCCCAGAAAAGCAGCCCCGGTGCTGGCGATCCCCGTCCCATGCTCAGTGAGTGACGCCGTCCCATGCTCAGTGAGTGACGCCATGATTAGCTCTACAACACCCCTCTCACCCTCTCCCCCCTGGTAACAGGCCAGAGCCCGGGCACGCCCCGCTTCCCGGGAGCTCCTCCACACCTGCAGTCACCTGGCTCCCTCAGGCAGGTCCTCTTTCTAGGAGATGGACAGAAGTGAACATTTAAATATCTCCTCCATCTTATATGTTTTCAGCATGTGTGTGGGCATCTTTAATGCTGACTGTGTGTCTGCAGCCCTGGGAATGTTACGGTCATATAGCCTCTGGCAAAAGCGAGTGCACTGGAGCCCGAGAGCCAGCTGCCTGCCAATAGCCTGCTGATCGGTCGACGCCAGAGTGGGGCCATCCTGGGTCTGGGCTGCCCACTGGTCAGCGAGCCCAGCAGCAAACAGCTGAGCTGACCTCCCAGCCAATCAACAGAACCTTGAGTTACATAAAGAGATACTGGGTCAAGCCTCTAAATTGTGGGGATGCCTGTTGTGCAGCAGAAGCTGACCAGTACAGCAGGGAAAGATGGGGTGACTCAGCTGTGAAGCTCCAGAGTAACCCACTGCCTTTATTCCCACAGCTGCAAAGGAAGAACGACTGCACTCCCCAGATTGTCACTGAGCGAGATGGGGTGATTATAGAGAGAACGCAGCGCGGACTGGCACAGAGAATGGCCAGAGGGATGTCTCCCCCCCCCCCCCCCCCCCTGTGGGCAGGAGGGCGGAGCCAGGCAGACAAAGCCAGTGCTGTCTGCACAGGCAGAAGGCACGCGGGTGTCGGGAAGTAGGGGCGCCCCTGGTGGCTCACAGAGCCTCCTCCCCGGGGTTTTAATGAAATGAAAGGCAGGGCCGGGGCTGAGGTGAGGATGGGAGGAGACGCAGGTCAGAGACGAGGAGACAGTCTCAGAAAGTCACCTGGAAACTGGTGCGAGCGGATCGAATAAAGGTGGACGAGACCCCCCTTGCAGCAGAGGCGACATGTGCTGAGCATCCGTGAATGTATTTTAAAAGCATTGTGATTCAGCTCCACAACAAAATACCACATGGACTAGAAACCCGCATTTTTAAAAGACTGTTTAAAGTCAAAGGAAAGTACTTGGAAATACTGGAAAGTGACGTTAAGAGAAAAGCAGGACACAAACGTGTGTGAGGATTGTGACCACAGAAGCATGTTACCACGCAGATAAAAGTGAACTGGGAGTCAGCACACAGCGTGCTAGCAGGAGTGCCATCTGGGAACGTCTAGAGACTTGTACTGGTCTTTGTACTTTCCTACATTTTCTAGATTTCTTACAAAGGATGGGTTAGGAAATAGGAAAAGAAACAATTGGTGCTTCTGATAACAACCCACCATGGGAACCGCTCATGCTCCTGTCTGGCCCCGAAGGCAGCTGACATACGGGATTTCCAACGCGGCCGGAGGGCGACAGGAAAGCCACAGAACAGAGGACAGTGCTGCCACCCGGCCATGACAGCGCCTGCTCCCTGAGCTGCTGTTCCAGGCTATTCCCGGCCAGCCCCGGCCAGCAGTTCGTCCCGCCCCCAGCTCGGCCTCTCGCCTCGGCCTTCCACCTGGCCTGCTGGAGGGAAGCCACAGGGAGACCCCTGCTTGGCCCAGCTGGGACCTCAGAACCCCTTGAGGTCCACGTGGGGTCCACGCTGGGAAGACAGCCTCATGTCTGCCCTCCTCCTGGTTAGAAGGCAGGTGTCATAACTGTCACATCAGCTCTCCAGTGAGACTCTCCCCAGCCCCTGATAGTCATACAGGGAGGTGTGATGTGCAATAGCCATCTCCAGCAAAAACGGTTCTTATCATCAGCCATGAGTTTGAGCTACAATAGCAGACAGCACCGAGCGCCTGCCTCTGAGGTGAGGCAGGTGTAGAGAAAGGATAAGGCAGCATGGCTGCTTCCCATTTCTTTACTGAGCAATGTGGCCCACACCCAGCACACACACGTGCGCGCGCACACACACACACACACACACACACACTCACGTACACACACATGCTAACATAAACATCTCAGGCAATGCTGCTCTCCCTCCATGCGCTGCCTTTCTGATGCTTCTAACTTATTCTGTGAGGCACGAGCAGGTCACAGAGGGGCGTGGGGAAGGCCGTTCAGACAGAGGGTTCGCGGTCAGAGGGACCTGCACTAACCCCAAGCTGTGCTGGGCTGGCTTCCTGACCTGGGTGATGAGCTCCCCTTTGCTGGTCCAGTTTCCTTATCCATAAAACCGGGACAATGGGATAAACTAGTGTTCCTAGGGGTTAAACGGCATTGCAGCTGAAATCCTTAGCCATTGGCGGCCGCGGCCGTTACTGTTTGCACTGGTGATTGGGGATGTGATGGGACACTGTCCTGGTGTGCAGGTGAGGAAGGCGGTGCGTGTCTGCGGCCGGGAGGGAAGGAGGGAAGGAGGAAGGGAGCGAGGGAGGGAGGGAGCGGAGGGAGGGAGGGAGGGAGGGGGTAGTGGGGGTCGGCACTGGCCCTGCCAAAGGGTGTGGGTGCACAGGAAGCTGCAGGTGCCTTTTCCCTTTTGTACTGTTAGTTTAAGAAAACGATGGGCAGGAACATAAACTTATGGTTCCAAAATCCGTTATAAAAAAGGCAGGAAGGAAAAGAACGTGTATTCAACGAGGAGGCTTCAGACTGAAGGTGGTCATGTGACTTTGAAAACTCCGTTAAGGAAAAAGCTGGCCAGGTTTTAAAACATTGGGACCCCGGTGTCTGAAACCCACCACCTCAGGGGCACTGAGCCGGGGCATAGGAATGCTGTTGGGTGGAATGGAGAGGGGGAGTCGGTTACATGGGAATGCTGTTCGGGGGATGGGGCGAGGGGAGGTCCTGCAGGAGACCCTGCCTGGAACCCTCTCCTGCCTCAGTGGAGGGGCTGCCAGCCCGAGTCCCTGCACCCCGGCCTCACCTCCCGGGAACAGCCGCTGAGAGACGGGAGGGCCCGGGTCTGCTGCCTGGCCGGCTAGTAATCAACATGAAGGTGACAGCCCTCCTTTTAAACGCCTTACCGTTCGAGATGAGCATTGGCGCCCACGTTTTCTCTGTTCAGCAGAAGCCTCCTCACTGGATGAGAGGAAGGGGGAGAAAGACTCAGAGGCTGGGAGAAAGACTGCCTCCCCCGAGTGTCCCAGGCCCACACGAGCCTGAGCCGGACAAATGGACACGTTGCTCGCTGAGAGACCGGAGCCTCTGACCTTCGGGTGCTGGGTGAGCGGGAGGGGGTGATGGAAAAGCCACCTCAGTTCCGAGGCAGGATCACCCGGGTCCGTCTCCAGCTCGCTGGCACCGGCCCTCCATTTCCTCCCCACCCCCCTCCCCTTTAGCTTAAGCTTGAAAACCAGACTGCAGATGGGTGGGAGCTTACCCTGGCGATTTATGGGGTTTACGTATGTAAGCCGCTAAATGACCCCAACCTGCCAGGGTCTCCGATCATGGCCACACTCACTTGGTTATCCGTGACTCGGGGACAGAGTGGGGGAGGGGGGGTTCCTGGGAACAGCAGGGGGCAGGGCTGCTTTGGGGACCTGCGGACTCAATGGGGAGTTTCCATGAAATGTCTTGGTGGCTAGAAATTCCACAAACAGAAAACCCGAGGCCTTTGACATGGTGTGTGTGTGTGTGTGTGCTTTTTAAAATATGTTTTTATTGATTTTAGAAGCAAAAGAGAGGAGAGACATAGATCAGCTGCCTCCCGCATGCCCCCTACTGGGGATTGAACCCACAACCTGGGCATGTGCCCTGAGGGGTCATCGAACCTGGCACCTCTCAGGGCAGGGGATGACGCCCAGCAGAGCCACACGGGCCAGCGCGGCATGGCGCCTGGGCGTGTAAGGTCAGTCAGGGGGACCCGAGCCCAGCCCCTCGGGGTCAGGAAAGGTGAGTGTCCAGGGGACGGAAGCATCTTGCCGAAGGTCACAGAGGAAGGCCGCCTGGCGTGGGGGCGCCCTCTCAGTATCCTCAATGCCACCTGAGAAAGCCCAGGGGTGGCCCTCATTCTGAGGGTTCTGAACGGACTGCCCTGTTTTGATGATAGTGAAGAGATGATGGGTGGTTTAGATGCACAGGATTTCACAGAAATTACAATAGCAACAAGGACAAAACCAGGATTTCTTCACTCAGAGGAAGATCTCGAAAAGAAAAAAAGCAGGGAGTGCATTAGACTCCGTCTCTGTGGAGGCATTGCTTTTCCAGCAGAGGAGCCAGTCTCCATGGTTCTGGTTCAAGATGAACTCATCCCAACGGCTCCACTGCCCTGAGAGCCAGCCAGGCTCTCCTGTGGCTGTGTGTGTTAGCAGCGGTGCGGAAGGCAGAGTCTCTGCTTTTCTCTTCCAATATCTTACTGGTTTCACTGTTGTCTGCGACATTGTTCTATCCTGATGGGCAAGCGGAGGAAAGCGGAGGGGAGAGGCTGCAGGGCACAGAAGGGGAACGGTGCAGGGGTGGGAGGAGAGTCAGGTGCAAGCCCGGACACTGAGCACTTCGAGGCCCTGTTTTATGAAATTGTCATGTTTCCCCCAGATAAAGAGGAAATGGTAACAGTTTTATGGCTTATTTCCTATGCAACAAGGAGCTGCTCCTCCCGCTGACATGCCCCTTTCAGAGCCGTCGTCATGGCCTGTGCGCTGCTCTCCCGTTAGATCGGTCTGAGTGTTTGCTCACAGCGGCATCCATGCCCGATCTGCTGTGTGCTGGGCATGCGTGTTTAACTGGGAACATCGTCACCTTCCACTAGAAACGTCACCTTTTCTTCAAATACAGGATGCAGCCCCCTCCCCATCGGGCTCGCCGCCTACTCCGTCCCCACACCCTCCCCTCCTTCCAACATCACAGGGCCGTATTTTAGTCACACACCACATGCCTCTCCCCTCTGGCAGAGCAGGAATTCCCGAGGTTGGGATGTGTGTTATCTATCACCCTGCATGTGCCTCACACATGGTTCATGTATGTTTAGTGAAATGAATGCAGTCCATTCTCATGTTCACTGGAGACCTGCTGGTGAACACTGGTCCCTTGCCGGGACCGCACGGACCCCAAGCTCCTGGCCCTGTTCCCGGGAACCCCCTCACACCCCGCCTCAGCTGCTCCTTACCCCAACCTCCCTCCTCAGCTGCTCTGTCCCCCCGCCTCCCTGCCCCCCCCCCCGCCCCCCGCCTCAGCTGTGTTTCCAGGCCCAGAGGGACCCGGGCTCAGAGAGGCCAAGGCTAACTTTGGGATGACCAGCCCCTCCGTGCAGGTCAGTTCACTGCCCTTGCCAAGCACTTGGCTTTGCTCTCAGAGAAATTCTCCTCTGAGAACCATGGCTCGAGTCGGCTGTCGGGATCCTCCACTGCGTCCTAGCCGGTGCTTATGGCGACCCAGACCATGTGCAGGGGGGCAGCTGCAGGCAGCAGGTGGTGGGGAGGCTGGCACTGGGCAATGCGCTATGGCACTGCCCGAGCCCTCTTCCTTCCCCTCTCCCCTCCCCCTCTTCCCTCTCCTCCCCTCCCCTCTCCCATCGGAGCCCCCCCTGATGTGTCTGCCAGACCTGACCATCCCAGGCCACCAGCACACTGTGTGGGACTGCCAGCTGCTCTTTAACGTTGGAGAAGTTGTTCCATTTCTTTCTGGCCCAAATTCAGCAGCCAGATCCCCGCAGAGGGAGCAGCCAGATCCCCTGAGAGGGAGCCGCCGGATCCCCCTCAGAGGGAGCACCAGATTCCCCTGAGAGGGAGCCGCCAGATCCCCGCAGAGGGAGCAGCCTTAAGCAGTGGCCCTGGTACTGGGGGGTGCAGGTTCTACCAGATGCTCATCCCTTCGTCCCAGGCAAAGCTACTGAGCGCCATGCCAGGCTGGGTGCTGGTCGCGTTACACCCACTTGCTAGCGATGCCATGGGTGTGTGTAAGCTCTGAAACCCAGAACACATGGCACTCTGGCCAGGTGGCTGTTTCCCTGTGCCCGGGCCACCAAAGCAGCCTTTCTTCCGTGCGTGGCCTTGGCCCAGAGACCCTAAGAGGATGTATCAGCCGGAGTGGCTTTTAACAGAACAACCAAGTGAGGGTGCTCTCCTGCTCTGAGACTCCCTTGGCTTCCGCTAGACCCTGGACAGTCCAGGTGTGTCCTGAGTCCCTGCCCCTGCCGTGGTGCTCCCATCTCCCCTGTAACCCAAGCACCCGCTTCCCAGAACCCCAGGTTTTGCCTTCATCCAGCCGCCCTTGGCCGCCTTCTCCTCATGACCAGGAGTCAGGCCGACACCCACTCGGGCAGCCCCTCCAGCCACTTGGCCTGCATCGCTGTCCACCCAGCGGTCAGCGGTGGCCTCAGAACGTGCTCTCATTTCAAGTGGGAGGCAGGTGTGAGGGAAAAAGAACAATTTCAAAGACTTAGTCTGAAAAAAAAATGTCAAATATCTGGTTATTATTACAAGTTGAATGGTGGTATTCGGCGAGTATCGGATTAAATAAAGTCGAATTAAAATTGATCTCACCTTTCAGACTTTCCAGGGGAGCCCCCAGGACAAGCTGCTTCTGAGGCGCTGGGCATGGTCCTGCTGGACACCAGTCCAGGCCACTGCCCTGTGCTTTCCTCGTGGCCTCAGGATTCGGCGTGGTCTTCGTGGCTGTCTACTCTCCAGCTCTCCCGCCAGCAGGGAGGCGTGTGGGCACTTCGGCCTGCAGTGTGAGGCAGTGGCTGGTGGATCATGGTCTCCGAGGAGAGTCAGGGCCACTAATGAATAAAGTAATGGGGGCTCTTCCCTCAACCCGACTGCCTTTCCATGGGATCTGCTCCTGGGGCTGGGAGTCTTCAGAGTGATAACAATTCCTTTATACTATGGCTCTCCACCCACCGCCTCAGCAAGTGTTTTCCTCAAAGACCAGCCAGTGACTCTTTCAGTCCTGCAGGGCAGACGGCCGCTGTCACAATAGCTAGGGAGTGAGTGTGGCACTAGTGTGGCCCTGGTATGGCCCTGGTGTGTCCCTGGTGTGGCCCTAGTGTGGCCCTCGTGTGGTCCTAACAGCATGTAAATGAATGAGCAGGGATGTCTTTCCAAGGGCACTTACAGATGGGGTGGCTGCATTGGACGGGGGGGTAGTTTGATGGCCCTGGGTTAGGCTGTCCAAACAGAACATGTGACCACAAAAACGTTTGAATCAATTAACACGCATGTTGAGCATTTGTAACATGAAGTGTGTGGCAAGAGAATCAGTGAACTGTGCTCCAGTCTTCACATGCTTCCGCGTCAGCTGTAGAAATGGCACAGACATTTATGTTAAATTCTCAATAACTACATAGATGTTAAGGTCTTACGTAAAAGCCACACATCAAGGGTGATGGCTGCCCCATCCCCAATGTGACAGGAACATGTGTGGGATGTGGGAAAGTGACACAATGTGGCCATCAGACCGAGAAGGAGACACCCCTCAAGGTCAGTGCTGGGAGCGGACGTCCGGGAGCTGCTGACTCCGATGCCGCAGACATAGCTCCCCAGACATCAAGCGGAGATTCCCCGAGTCTTCAGCAGCCACTGTTCCCTGAACCTCGTAGTCTGACCTTGAACTTCCCCACAGCAGGTCTCGTGTCCGGGCCACTGTGGGAGGGGAGGCAGGACTGGCGCTGGGCAGCCGGTGAGCGGTAAGCCGGGTTATACCAGCCGCAGACTGTGATCACAGCATTTTAGACTCAGACCTCAGGGAGTCCTAGGTGTCCAGGCCTCTAATGGTGAGATTGTCCCCATTTTACTAGGTGTGAAGGAGCATGCGCTTCCCAGACAGAACTCTCCAGGCCCCGAAGAAGAGGTGGGGCCCGCTATAGAAGAGCCAGCGTCACGTCAGTCTCCTGCCTTCGTCGCCTATGGCCTGTTGTTGGGTGTGGTCACCTACCCCGGTGAGACCTCTCTGACCTGGCAGCTCCATGCCCGGCCACACTCCCCATCGGAGGACAGAGGGGAAGAGTGCCAAGCCCTTTCCCAGGCAGCCGTCTCAGCGAGTCCGCTTCAGGGTCCATTCCTCCGACTGCGCCTCCTCTCCCTCCTCGCTGCTCAGGACCCTCCTCACTGCAGGGCAGCTTCCTCTGCCACCTTCCAGGGAAGGAGGGGAGTGGCGGCTGGATGGCAGTTGGTTACACAGCGCTCTGTGCCCAGAGAGGGGAGCTGGGGATGCCTCCCTTCCTGCCTCCCGCAGAGGTGGTGCCACCGAGAAGGCCAGTCCTAAAGGCACAGCCTGCACCCGCCTGCACAGGAGGGATGAGGCTGCACAGTAGGCAGCAGGGTGAGGTGAGCGCATAATGATGTGGATGGTGCTCTGCAGCTTTCCAAGTCTTCACTATGCATGAACCTGTAGGGTCCTGAGGGCTCCTGGGGGAGGGCACCCCATTGGTCGGCAACAGAGGCTGTTACACTACACTGTTACACCACCAGACTCTGCTGGAATTGCCAGAATGGGAGGCGAGGGGGACACAGCGGCCCACAGGCTGAGAACAGCGATGAGGGTTCCAGGTGAGTGGCGGGCACCATGCCACCTGGCCAGTCTGTGGGATCCCGATGGGACCAAGGAGCACATGCCTGATTTTTGTCCCTAGAACTTAGGAGTAAATTCTGGGGTGGAGAACACCAGGCATGTTCGTATATGAGCTGGACGTGTACACAGGGCACGGGAGCCACGCAGCGCTGAGAACGACAGCCCGCTCATGTGCCAGGGCCCAAGTGTCCACTTGGCATTGTTTTTTTTTTTTATCATCATGCTCTTTGTAAAATCAGATGGGAAATGAGCACACAGCGACAGGCTGATCAGAGGAGTGAACAGCATGTTGGTGCTTTGGGGGAGAAGGTAATGGGAGAGCAGGGTCTGGGGAATGGACGGGCAGGTTGTGGAGGAAGACAAGGCTCTGGGGAAGCGAGGGGGGGCAGGGCTCTCCATGTCCGCATGGCTGGGAGGCAGAGAGGTGCGTGTGCTGGGAGCGTGGAAGTTCTCAGTTCATTTCTCCTGCCTCTTGGTGAAGCAGGAGGGGTGTCAGTGTTGAGATAAGGTGGTTTGCGATGGGGGAAGGAGGCAGGAAATATTGATCTGGGAGACCAAGCAGTGAACTGCTGCAGTGTGTGGGATGGCCAGGGCGCCTGGCGGTCGGCTTGAGGTGAGTGGTCTCGAATTAAGAGGAGGGGTTGTTTGAAACTGTAGGAAGTGTTCAAATTCAAGCTTTGCCAAGAAGCTGAGTTACAAGAGCTGAGAAACCCCAGTGTGCGGCCAGAACGAAGTACGGACTTTCAAAGCAGATGGCTGCTGTGTGAGCGTGCTCATGGGACAGTGGGCCCGCCATGGGAGAAGCACTGCCGAGCCCTTCCTCGTCTTGTGGGGATGGCGGCCAGGTTCCCACAGAGTGGCCGGGTGAGTGAACGGGATGAGGAGAGCCCCAAGAAGGCTGCAGGGTTCAGAGCTGTGCAGGGTGCAATTTCCCCTAGTTCTACGCATCAGTGGCGTCTGTCACCCCACACCCAGTGTGGCCGCTGTCCAGAGGAGAAGACCCTGTGGCCTCCAGGCTTGGGGGGGTGGGGGCGGGGAACGAGTGCCATAGCCCAGGGGACGGTGCCCAGAGCAGAGCATCGGTGCAGACATCTCCCTAGTTCTTAAGGAGACGGGATTCTATGGAGCAGCAAACACTGGCCTGGGCATACCTGTAGGCATGAAAACAAACCCTTGAAACATGGCTTGTTTTCTTCACTGTTTAATCCTGGCCTACTGTGTGCTCGCTATTAGTACCATTCCGCCACTCTCCGTATTCGCCTCATCTGTAATCTAAACCCTCCTGGGCCCCAGCTCCCTGATCTGCGATATAGGCACAGAAACCCTTACCTTTCACTCACCTCAGTGTGTATGTCTTCCGATACTCTCAACGCCAGGGG
Source organism: Pipistrellus kuhlii (assembly GCF_014108245.1). Taxonomy (NCBI): domain Eukaryota; kingdom Metazoa; phylum Chordata; class Mammalia; order Chiroptera; family Vespertilionidae; genus Pipistrellus; species Pipistrellus kuhlii. Next base: position 65,966 of record NW_023425585.1, read on the forward strand.
TTCACACGAATTGGAGAGCTCACAGAATCTAAACTTCACAATTGTTAACATGGCTCTGCTTTTGTCCACTTGTAATTTAGCAATTGCTCTAGTAAAATGAAGTTAAGAGAGGAGAAGCTATCCTATATAATAAAAGGCTAATATGCAAATCGACAGAATGACCAGTCACTACAATGTGAACTGAGCACCAAGGGGCAGAGACTCAACACAGGAGCTGCCCCCTGGTGGTCAGTGTGCTCCCACAGGGGGAGTGCAGCTCAGCCAAGAGCCAGACTCACAGCTGCTGAGAGGAATGGTGGTGGCAGGAGCCTCTCCCACAGGGAGAGGGCCTAAGCCTTCAGTTGGACATCCTCTGAGGGCTCCGGGACTGCGATCAGGTGCAGGCCAGGCTGAGGAACGTCCCCCTCCCCCAAGTGCAAGGGTTTTGTGCACCAGGCCTCTAGTATAAAATAATTCTGTGACTGCAGACAGTTCTTTTTTTTTTTTTTTTTTTCTATTTATAATTCCACAGCCAACATGAAATATTGCCCCAAGGAAAACCAGACTGATGTGGGTATTTTTACCTTCTCCCTACTGTCTGTAGTTTCTAAGCCCATTTCATGTTTTAAGAAATGAGAAAAGGAGAAGAAAAAGGTTGATGTTGCTTTAACATCCTGCGTGTAGTCTTGTCCTTGAGCCATGAAAACAGCCCAGGAAATGAGCCCAACCTTTGCTCCCACAACAGAGCCCGAAGCCGGATGATCACTTCGAGAAGTCACATGACATCATAGTCATCGTGTCCTGGGTGGGTCCTTCCCAGACAGCGATTGTTTTCCTTTAGGTTTCAGTGTTTCCCTCTTGTGTTTACGATAACATGGGGATGCTTTATTGCATTGCACTGGGCTGGTTGCCATGGTGATCAGCAGTGGCTGTATGCTGTAAAAATAACCTTCCTTCCTTGATAGATTTCACTTGAGTGAAAATAACCCTTGAAAATAGGTTGAAATTTACATACTAACTCCTCCAGCAGGTTCAAGGGGGAGCGAATGGATGACAGTGTGACTCCTGGTGCGCCGGGTGGGCTGCGGGTGGGGCAGAGAAGGGCTGCAGGCCGGGGGAGGCCTCCGGGTTTCAGGGGGGAAACATACATTTCTCGTGGCTGAAAAATACATCAGAAAACATTAAAAGCTCTGTAGGAATTAGTGGCTGCAAGAGCCGGTGGCTCGTGGACCATGTTAAATGTTGGTCTAGACTAGACCTGTATCTCCCCAGCGGTGTCCCAGAGGACGCTGTTCCAGACCTCAGCCTGCGGCTCCGGGGCCAGTCACATTTGAGAAGCTACATGCTGTGCTCACAGCACACGCTGTCATGGTGATGTGTCAGGTATTCGGAAGCAAAGACCCACCTCACTGTGTTTAGGAGAGACTTCAACTTTTTTGAAGCAAAATACAGGCAAGCCTTGGTTCTTGAATGTCTCCCATTTCAGACAATTCTGTTCTCAACCAATTTGTTCACAGGAAAAATGTGTGGGTTGTAGGCAGGTTGTGGAACAAAACCTCAGTTCTAGACCTGACAACCCTTTGGGCTGGTCCATCAGCATGTCAGAAAGCTCCTCTCAGGCCAAAACAAAGGAGAGGATGTGCCAGCAGAGTCCCTTCAGGACTAAACTAGCCTAATCAACACCTCCGGAGACTGTGCTGGGAATGTTTTTGTGGGTTTCTTTGTTGTTAGTGTGTGTGTGTGTGTGTGTGTGTGTGTGTGTGTGTGTGTGTGTTGGCTTTTGTTGCTGGTGAAATGGATGATTAGCACAATATTAAAGCATAAAGAGGCCATCAAGAGTGCTGATGTTGCTAAGGTTATGAAACAAACAATGATCACGGGCAATGGAAGAGGTAGGAGGACGGTTGTTGATGGGCATTTCGGAGACAGTGATTGTGAAAAAGCAGAGATGCCACATACTGACCTCAACAGCACCCTGGACCAGGGCTGACAGTGGTTCCTTTAAGGCTAGGAGGGGGTGGTTCGATAAATGTAAGAAAAGAAGTGTTTGTTTGCAGAGATTAAACAGTCCTTTAGACACGTCTTGTGTATGAGAAAGTTTAAAACAGGGAATCATTTGGGGGTCTGCAACGAATTATTTTAATTTACATTATTTCTAATGGGGATAAATGATTCAGTTTTCAAACAAATCACTGCTCCAATAGCCTTCTGGAATGAATTAAGTTTGAGGTTAGCTGTATCCTACTAATAACAATTACAAGAACCTCTTCTGGGAACCTTCTTGGTCCTTCCATTCCTCTTTTGTGTGGTTCTAAAGGATTTCAGGAAGCTGGCTGTGCAGACTGGAGGAACCTCTGCTAACTTCTTCAGCCACATTTTGCTTAAGACAATGAAGAAAGAGAAGCCCAGGCCATTTGGTGGTGAAAGAGCTGGGGCTGACATGCAGGAACAATAAGCATCATGACATCGTCCCATAAGAATGAGCAGATCACAGCCCCCAGTGTGCTTCAGAACAGTCAGTGTGTCTGCCCATCTGCGTCAGTGGCCTGGGGCGAGCCAAGAATTAACTGCAGCATGTGCCCTGCGTAGCTCTGGGTTTCTAAAGAAGTCCGTCTGAAGGGCTGGTAGGTAAACACACACAGTGTGTCTGTATTTCCCCCAAGACACTGAATCACTGTCAGCCCTGGTCCAGGGTGTTGCTAAGGTCAGTATGTGGCATCTCTGCTTTTTCACATATCACTGTCTCCGAAATGCCCATCAACAACAGTTTTCCTACCTCTTCCCCCTCGGCTCGCTTTGCTCTTCTATGGTTACATATCCCGATCTGTGAGCACCGTCAGGCTTATGGCTCACATCAGGATTGGAGGAAAGGTGTTTCCCAAGCAGACATTAAAGTCTAGCAATGTATCTTCCTTTCTTCTCCTGGGCACTAATTGGTCACTTTTGAAATGCTAACTGAACCCCTAATGGTATGTAGGTTGAAGTCTTATACCACCAGCATATTCCTCATGTTCTGAGTTTACTGATTTGATGATGCCGTTCCCCGTATGCTGGAAGCTTTCCAAAGGCCTTGTGAGCTCCGACCTCTTGTCCTCACTCTGTTGGAAGAAGGAGCCATAGTCTGTATATCCTTGAAAATTGATCAATTATGATGCATTAAATGTGCATATTATCTATTATCTAAAGATTGCAGAATTTATTTTCCTTTAACCTTGACTCCTTACCTCACACCATTCACAAAAATTAATTTGAGATGGATCATATGAAACTCTAAGAAAAAAAACTTAAGTAAATGTATTTGCAACCTTGAACCAGACAAAGATTTCTTAGTCAGGATGTAAAAATCAAAAGCCATGACAACAACAAAAAACACACAAATTGGAATTTACCAAAATTAAAAAAAATCTGTTTATCAAAGGACATAATTAAGAAAATGAATAAGCAAGCCACAGACTGGGAAAAACATTTGCAATACATGTATGTGGCAATGGGCATGTATCTAGAATATATAAAAATCCCCACAACTCAAAATAAAAAGACAAACAAGACAGACATCCTATTAAAGATTAGGAAAAATTTTGAAAATGAATGTAATGAAAGAGGACAGAGGTATGGTCAATAAGCATGTGAATGTGTCCTTAACACCTTTATTAATAAATAAAATGCAAATTAAAACCTTAAGGAGGTATAATTTCACACTCATTAAAGTGACTAAAATTGGAAAGATTGACAAATCTAAATGTTGGCAAGGAGGCAGAACACCTGGAACCTCACATACTGTTGATGGAATTGTTGAATAGCTTGCCATTGTAAACTTTTTGCTATTTTCTTACACAGTTGAACATACATTTAGTCTAGGGCACACAAGCTTTAGGAATATATGTACACAAAGAGACTTAAGCACAAAATTCATATCAGATTTATCCATTATAGTGAAAAGTGAAACAACCCATATATCCACCAACTGCTGATGTTGAACGAATCCTGGTGGCTTTCTACAATGGAATGGTACCCAGCGGTTAAGACTTGAACTCTGGAAACGTGCAATGGCATGAATGAGTCACAAGCTCACCTGGGTGTGAGGAATCCAGGCACCAAAGGACACATACTTCATGCTGTCATTTATGTTAAGTCATGGAGTAGGCGAAAGTGGGCCAGAGAGAGAGATCAGAACAGTGATGGCCCAGTGGGCTTCCAGAATGGGGACGTCCTTCGTTTTACTGGGCAGGTAATTGTGATTAGCAATTAGTCCAGGGGCCATCCATCACCACCCAGAGCTACAGAGCAGTTTTCTTGTGACAAACTTTTAAAATATACTCTTTCTTTGTAACTTTTGAATATGCAAATATGCTTATTTTCTAGTCTCCCAATATAAGTTCCCATGTAATCCTTGGTTTCTCTGTTTTTTATTTAGAAACTTATTTTTGGAGAGAGTAAAAGGTTATCTTCGCCCCTCTCGATGGCAGTGTTTAATCCGACAGTGACCATACAGAGCGCCCTCAATATGAGGAGGAGTGCGTGCACCCAGGACAAAGGAGTACTTTTAAAGGTCAGCCTGTGTTACTAAAACAACACTGCCACAGCCTGTCCTCGGGGTGAGGGTTTACAGGGAATTTCTCTGTGACACCCTGGATCATCACCACGGGGTCTGTGCTCAGGGCCCACCAGGAGGAGGTGGGTAACTCAGAATCGCCTCAGCCTTTGCTTTGTGTGGCTATGCATTTGCGTTCCTGTCCAGAGCGCAATGGGGTTAACAATTCATGTTGGTAAAGCACAGAAATATGCCAGGGAATCGGTCATCATTGCTGAGGCATTGGGTGCAAAAGGTCATGTAAAAGCAATATTTTTAATTGAAAGGCAATTAGAGAAAATGCTGTTTCGACGTGCCTTCCGGTTTATAATCGGGGCTCCCGTGCCTACACCCCTTCACTGTAAAGCGGTCCAGCAGCGCTGTGCAGTGAGCCTTGCTCCCGGTGAGGGGCCCCTGCTGTGCACGCGGACTGTGCTGGAAGGGAAGCGAGGCCTCCGATCCAGGCCGCAGCCGGCACGGCAGCACTTAAGGCTCGCATCCTGATGATTTCATTATTGACTCGATTAAGCTCTCTCTGGGCTAAGAACCAAACTCCCCGCAGCTCTGCAAAGCTGCCTCGCTGGATCTATTTGCTATTAAGTTTAAATCCTCATTTCTCCCCATGACACGCTGATTGGCTGGGGATGGCTCCCCCTGGTCCTACGGAGACATCAGCAGAAGCAGGATTCAGTGTCTAACCCTCCATTCCTCCACCCCCAGCTACGCGCTGCCGGAGGTCTTCACTCACACATCCTTGCCTCTCTCTTCCCAGGTCTCCCTCTTTTCCATGACTCCGTCTCTTTCCCCGGGCCCTGAAGACCATTCTTAGCCCCGAACACAACCGAATGCTTCTTGCAAGGTGAGCAGCAGTCAGGAGGAAAGTAATGAGGTGACGATTAAAACCACACCTTGATAGTGGAGTATCCATCACGCTGCCAACAATCTCATCTCTGACTAGTCTCATCAATCTGACCCCCCGATTCCTCTCTCAGCTCACCGCCCCAAACTCGGCTCTGCTTGGTCCCACGCTTGGTGCAGTCGGATCTCTGGAGAAGACTGTGCCTCCTTTGGAAGTAACTTGTTAGGACCAAACCTGGTCACACTTCCTTGGGTCTGTGTGTGCTACCAGCAGTCGGGGCTAACATACTGCACGCGTGTGCTACCAGCTGCCACAGGGGCTCCTGGATGCGGGCGCCTCCTCTCCAGGGGACTCAGGTGCCTGCCTTACAGACCTGCAGCCCAGGGCCTGGGGGGTTCTGAGAGCTCAACCAAACGGACAGTCTTTCGTTCTTGCAATAGAAGGTGAGTGAGAGAAACGGCTATGTTTTTGAAGAGGAAGGGGGACGAGGATTTGATGAAGTGGGTGGTACTTGCTTTCAGTAGACACAGCACTCAATAGCTTTAATTTGTTTCTCTCCTTCTCTAAATTGCATATGCCTTTTTGTTAGTGACAGCCGAGTACTTAGATTATTGTTAAATGATTTGTTATATGGACAAATCAGTTTTTTATTATAATAAAATTCTAGTGTTTCTTAGTTATTTGTGCCTTAAAAAATGTACCATTGACACAGGTTCTAGCAATACATACAGTTTATTTAAACCTCCTTCGAAAAGGATAAAAAGATAAAATAAATAACCTTCAATTGTAGTTTTGCAAATCTAAGTGTATGACGTTACAGAAAGTGTCATGGGAATTTTTGTATTTCCTCAAATTCCATAATTTTGTCTTTCTGGAGCCCTTTCAGCTACCTTGCCAGCATGATTCTGACCTGCTGCCCATCATCATGGCCAATGGAGAAGAGCTCCCTGCGAGTCAGCGCGGAGGCCTGGCCAGGGCGGTCACCGCCGGCTCTGTGCGGCTGTCCGCCTGATCTCAGGATGGAGCCCTGCACCGGAGGGGGCAAGGCGGGCAGCGTTTGGGAGGTGCCGTCAGTGCCGCCACACCGAGGCATGGTGGGCACGGCTGAGAACTGCCGCGGAGACGGGAGGGACACTGAAAAGTAAACTATTTGGATGTCAGGCTCAGTAATGTGTTAAATGTTATTACCACTTGTGACTCCCAGCGGAGTTTCCCTCTCGCATTTTTAATATCAAATAACTTTGAGCATCCTGTAGATGAATTTCATAAAGTGAAGCAGCTCGTTTCCCAGAGCAGCCTGCGTCTCCATTGGCTCCCGACAGCCAGCTGTGGCTTCAGGGCCAGGAGCCTCAGTCCTCCCCCCGCAGGGTGCTCCTTAGCGACAGTGGGTGGGTTCAAGGTTGGCCCAGGCACCCTCAATGGCAGGCCTAGGAACAGGAGCGGGAGGGGCCCTCTCAGTGACGTCATCGGTGCCCAGAGAGACCGGGAGGCTCCTGGGGGGCCAGGGCTCCCCGCTGTCTTACACACGATGAAACAGTGTCATTCACACATGGGTCAGGAAGGAACGGCTGTGCCCCTCCGATTCCTCAGCCGGCATTTGTTTCCAAGGGGTTCCTCTCCGAGTAAGGAATTCTTCCTGTCTTGTGGCCCCAGGGGCAGCACGCTCTCCCTAGACCTCGCTCAGCACTGGGTGAGCAATGCTGCTGGTACACGCTGTGGCCTCCTTTCCTAAGTTGTGATGGAGGCGCTGATGGAGGAAGCCACCTCCTCCCATCCCTGGACACGGTGCTGAGTCCTGGCCCGGCGTCCCCGGGGCCCAGTGGCCCTGGGCACAGGCCGGCGAGGTGGAGAGCGGACCGTGTTCTCAGCGGCCATGGCCTCGCAGACGCTGTGATTTCCCACGTGCTTCGCCGGACATGGACAGTGAAGAAGCCCAGCATCAGCCTCATGGCCTCGCACTTCCCGGCTCTGTCCAGGGCCAGGGAGTGTCCCGGAGTCGCGCTGCTCACAGACGGGCCTGGGGCTGGAGGTGCGGAGCCTGTTTGCTAAGTGTCTTCCAGGCACTCAGGAGCTGAGCTGGGAAACTCACATCCTGTGTTCAGGAGGTCCCTGCAAACTACATATATGATTATATTTCTTATAACATAGAAAATCCACATTCCAGAAGTTTCTCTGTTGTTGCTCAAATTCACCAACTGGTCAAAGAAAGAGAGTGTGTTCAAACCCAATTTTGCTAAATTCTCCTAGCCGTGCCCAGACCGTGGTTGATGGCGCTGAGGGCTTCTTGGCTGGCAAGGTCCCTCCTCTTCAGCGGCCCTAAGGCCCAAACACCAGGACAGAATTGGGGGAGAAAATCTAGATTTCATTTAAAAACAAACACAAAAGCAATTATTATAAAACTAGAGGTCCAGTGCACAGGGATTGGGCTAAACCTGCAATGATATCACTCTCACAATCTTGTACTGCTGGCTGCCAACAGCTCGCCTGCCTGCTTGCCTGCCTGATTTCCTCTAACATTTCTGCCTGCCAGTCTGATCCCCCCAATTACTACCCTGCCAGCCTGATTGACACTTAATTGCTCCCTTGATGGCCCAATTGCCCCCAACTGCCCTCCCCTGCTGGCCATCTTGTGACTAAATGGGGGTGGCCATCTTATGGTCATGACAGTCAATTTGCATATCACCTCTTTATTATATAGAATGGACTTTGTAAGCCTCAAAAAATTAAAGCTGATTTTCACACACAAAAATATTCTAAAATTACTTATCAGTTTTTATTTTAAAACATTCATTTTCTTAAAATCTGGATTTGTAAATCCAGGAATCTTATCTAATGAAAGAGTAATATGCAAATGGACCATAACTCTGCTATGCCCACCAGCCAATCAGGAGCAAGTATGCAAATCAACCCAACCAAGATGGCTGTGGCCAGGGAGAGAGCAGGAGGGTTGGATTTCCCTGGTAATGGAGGAAACCAAGCTTTTCACCTGCCCTGGTGGGTCCAGACCTCCACTCAAGGCTATAAAGTTTCAATTATAGAAGATAAATAAATCCCAACAAAAATGGCGTCAGCCATCGAGCTAGAGAGAGCAGGAAGCTTGAGTTGCCCCCAACAATGGAGGAAGTCAAGCTTTCTACCTGCGGCCTGCCTTGGTCTCTGCTCAAGGCTACAAAGTTTCAATTATAAAAGATAAATAAATCCCAGATAGCAGGGCCTCTGCTTGGGTGGCCGGAGGGCGTGGCCAGCCTACAAACCACCATAGGCCCCACTCCCAGGCTGCCTTATGCTCCAAGGAAATCCTCACCCTGATTTGGGACACCCTTCAGGACAAACCACCCAGCTCCCACCCATGTACCAGGTCTCTATCCTATCTAATCCTATTCAATAAAAGAATAATATGTAAATTGGCCATCACTGCAACACAAAAGATAGCTCTCCCATGTGGTCAGAGATGACTGCCCTCATGTAAAAACAAGATGGCCACCACAAGATGGCCAGCAGGGGAGGACAGTTGGGAGGGATCAGGCCTGCAAGGAAGGGAAGTTGGGGGTGATCAAGCCTGCAGGAGAGGGCAGTTAGGATTGACCAGACTGGCAGAGGAAGGAAGTTGGGGGTGACCGGGCCTGCAGGAAAGGGCAGTTGGGAGAAACCCAGGCTTGCAGAAGAGAGCAATTGGAGGGGACCAGGCCTGCAGGGAAAGGCAGTTAGAGGTGACCAGGCCTGCAGGGGAGGGAAGTTAGGGGCAAACAGGCTGGCAAGGGAGTGGTTGAGGGTGATTAGGCTGGAAGGCAGAAGCAGTTAGGAGCAATCAGGAAGGCTGACAGGCTAGCAGTTGGGAGCCAGCAGTCCTGGATTGTGTGGGATGTCCAAATGCCCATTTAGGACTAATCCTTCCTGGATTGGGTCTAATTGGGCAGTTGAACATATCTGGAGGGGTCCCAGATTGGAGAGGGTGCAGGCCAGGCTGAGGGACCGATCCCCCCAACACAAATTTTGTGCAGCAGGCCTCTAGTATATTTCCTAACAGGAGTATCCACGTTTGACTTTCTGCCTGGGGAAGAGTGTGTGACGTGTCCCTGCACCTTGTGCAGGTGAGACACAAACAGCCATGCAGGGAGCCTGTTGGAGCAGCAGAAGCCCAGGGAGCACGGAGCCCCGGTCTATTTCAGGGCAGCTGCTGGGAAGCTCTGACTTGGTAGGAGGTGAGTGAGGTCACATGATCCCTCCCCGTTCTCCCCAGGGGGAGGCGGTGCAGCTGCATTGGGGGACTCGATGACAATGCCCCTCAACCCCAGGCTAATTTACTTTATCAAATTAAAGCAAATGTTGCTCTTTGACCCAAGGGACCTTCCATTCTTTCCCTGAGTCCCCATCGTGAGCTCAAATCTGTTTAGTAGAAGGGTTTGCCAAGAATATAAATTAATAAAACAGGATTAAAGGGGGACACGGTTATAACCGATTCCTTAATCCCAGCAAATAATTAACTATAGCGATTCATGATTCTGCTGAATTCTTTTTATTTGTGAATAACTTGCTGCAAAGTCATCTTTCCATGTGAACCAGTGGGGGTCCAGGCCGCTCCTGACCTCTGCTCGCTGGAGGCCGGTCCCTGAGGCAGACCCAGGGCTTCCTCCCTCCACGTACTGTTCAATTCATATTTCAGGGGAAGGTCAATGCCACTCCACATGAAAATCTCCCATATTTAATTTCTAAAAATATATTTAAAATCTTTGCTGTTATCCAAGTAGTCTGCCCAATAGATGTAGGTTGTCGGCTTACAAAAGCAATTGCCGATAGTAACATAGCAGCGACAAGGAAGCAAGGCTCCAGGTGGTGCTCTCCTGTGTCCACTCGGGACCGGGAGTGCTCCCATGCCTCTGGGCTCCACCCCGGCTCCAGCAGCCGGGAGCACCGTGTGCACACCCACTCTCGGCCCTGCTCCAAGGGGTGCTCCAAGGGGCCCACGTGGGGCTGTCTGTCTTGAGATCTTTCTCCAACAAAACTGAGTTGTGCTTAAAATGGTGCAGTGGATGCCATGGCATGGAAGTTTCCATGACAGCTGTGCCATTCTGTCCATTATTGATTAAACACATTGGTACCCAGCGCCTGGGCGGTTCCTTGTGTGTGAGCACAAGCTGGGTCATGTCTGTCCGTCTGTCCGCTTGGTCCTGAATGCCCCCTGCTGGGAGGCCTGGATCTGCTTTTGCTTTTCCCTGGGATGTTCGCTATACATGACACCAAAGGGACGGAAAGCAGTTTGGCTGAGGCTGGCTGATTTGTGAGCACCCCATTCTCCCATTGCACCCCAAACGACCCCTAGTGCCCGCAATCTTTCTCACCTACACCCTAGTTCTGCAGAGAGGGCCATATTTAACACCCTATTCTATGCTTCTCAAAACCCACTGGTGACACCCTGGTTTTATCCCAAAGTAAAGTTCACAAATAAAGAACCTATGACAAACACCATTTGATTTTTTAAATTATATTGTTGACAGTATTACAGATGTCTCCCGTTTCCCCCCTTTACCTCCCATCCCCTATCCACACTTCTCCAGGCCTTCACCACCCTATCGCTCATGTCCATGGGCTGTGCTTATAAGTATGTAAGCTTTTGGCTTATTTATCCTTGCCCCCCCTCCCCACACCCACACACATACGGAGGTATGTCAGTCTGTTCTTTGCCTCCATGCTTCAGGTTTTATTTTGTTGCTCAATTTGTTCTGGTCATTAGATTCTACAAATGATAAGCTCATGTGATACTTGTCTTTCTTAGACTGGCTTATTTCACTTGGCACAACATTCTCCAGGCCCCTCCATGCTGTCTCAAAGGGTAAAAGACCCCTCCTTTTTTACAGCTGCTTAGTGTTCCTGGTGTAAATGTCCCACAGCTTTTTATCCATTCATCCACTGATGGGCACTTGGGCTGTTTCCAGACCTTAGCTATTGTAAATAATGCTGCTATGGATATAAGGGTACATACATTCTTCTGATGGGTGTTTTGGGGTTTTTAGGATATATTCCCAGGAGTGGGATCTCTAGGTCAAATGGCAGTTCCATTTTTAATTTTTTAGGAAACTCCACACTGTTCTCCACAGTGGCTGCACCAGTCTGCATTCCCACCAGCAGTGCACGAGGGTTCCCTTATCTCCACATCCTAGCCCGCATTTGTTTGTTTGTTGATTTATGGATGATAGCATTCTGACAGCTGTGAGGTGACACCTCAACGTCCTTTCGATTTGCATCTCTCTGATGACAAGTGACGTTGAGCATTTTCTTATAAGTCTCTTGGCCAGCTGTATGTCCTCTTTGGAGAAGTGTCTATTCATATCCTCTGCCCATTTTTAGATCAGATTGTTTGTCTTCCTTTTGTATTGTTGTATGACTATTTCATGTATTTTGGAGATTAACCCCTTCATAGATATATCACTGGCAAATATGTTCTCCCATACAGTGGGCTCCCTTTTCATTTTGATGATGGTTTCCTTTTTTTTGCAAAAGCTTTAGTTTGATGTAGTCCCATTTATTTGTTGTCTTTGTTTCTCTTGCCCTAGAAGATGTATCAGCAAAAATTCTGCTACATGAGATGTCTGAGACTTTGCTGCCTATGTTTTCTTCTAGGATTTGTATGGTTTCATGGCTTACATTCAAGTCATTTATCCATTTTGAGTTTATTCTTCTGTATGGTGTAAGTTGGTGATCTAGTTTTATGTTTCTGCTTATGTCTGTCCAGTTTTCCCAATACCATTTGTTGAAGAAACTATCATTACTTCAATGTATGTTCTTGCCTCCTTTATCAAATTTTAATTGACAATGGTGTGGGTCAATTCCTGAGATCTCTGTTCAGTTCCATTGGTCCCAAGTTGTTTTGATTATAGTGACTTTGTAGTATAGTTTGATATCTGGTATTGTGATCCCTTCAGCTTTGTTCTTCTTTCTCAGGATTGCTACAGCTATTTGAAGTCTTTTATGGTTCCATATAAATCTGTGGAGAATTTGTTCTAGTTCTGTGAAGTATGAATTGGTATTTTAATAGACATTGCATTGAATCTATAGATTGCATTGGGTAGAATGGACATGTTAGTGATGTTAATCCTTCAAATCAATGAACATGGTATACTCTTCCATTTGTTTGTATCTTCTATTTCTTTTTTCAATGTCCTATAGTTTTCCAAGTACAGGTCTCTTACCTCCTTGGTTAAGTTTATAAGTTTATTCCTAGGTATTTTGTTGTTGCAGCAATGATAAATGGGATTTTTTTTTTTTTGTAGTTTAGTTTATCTTTCTGAGAGTTTGTTATCAGTGTATAAAAATGCCATCAATTTCTGGATGTTGATTTTGCATCCTGCTACCTTGCCAAATTCAGTCTAGTAGCTTCCTGGTGGAATCTTTGGTTTTGTATGTACAATATTATCTCATCTGTGAATAATGGCAATTGTACTTCCTCCTTTCCAATTTGGATGCCTTTTATCTCTTCTTCTTGTCTGATCGCTGTGGCTAGGACTTCCAGTGCTCTGTTGAATAAAGGTGGCAAAAGCAGATATCCTTATCTTTTCCTGTTCTTAGGGAAACTTTTTTAGTTTTTGCCCACTGAGTATGATGTTGGCTGTAGTTTTGCCTTATATGGCCTTTATTATGTTGAGGTACGGCTTCTCTATTCCTACTTTGCTGAAAGTTTTTATATAAAAAAAAAAAGGTGATGGATTTTGTGGAATGCTTTTCTCCATCTATTGATATGATCATGTGATTTTTATCTTTCATTTTGTTTATGTGATGTATCACATTTATTGATTTGCAAATATTGTACCAGCCTTGCATCCCGGAATAAAACCTTCTTGACCATGGTGTATGTTTTTTAAAAATACATTGCTGGATGCAATTTGCTACTATTTTGTTGAAGATTTCAGCATATGTGTTCATCAGGGATATTGGCCTGTAATTCTCTTTCTTTGTGGTGTCTTTACCTGGTCTTCAAATTAAGGCTAATGTCAGCTTCATAAAAAGCTTGGAAGTGCTCCTTCATCTTAAATGTTTTGGGATAGTTTGAGGAGAACAGGTGTTAGTTCTTCTTTGAATGTTTGTTAAAATTCTCCTATAAATCCATCCAGTCTAGAATTTTTGTTTGCTGGGGGTTTTAAATTTACTGCTTTAATTTTATCAGTTGTTATTGTCCTATTCAGGTTTTCTGATTCTTCCTGATTGAGTTTTGGAAGATGGTATGTTTCTAGGAATCTGTGTGTTTCACCCAGGTTATCTAGTTTGTTGGCCTATAGTTGTTCATAGCATTTGTTTAAAATCTTTTGTATTTCTGTGGTGTCTGTTGTTATATCATCTGTTTCAGGTCTGATTTTAATTATTTTGGTCCTCTCTCCTTGTTTCTTGATGAGCCTGGCTAAAGGTTCATCAATCTTGTTTCTCTTTTCAAAGAACCAGATCTTGGATTCATTTATCTTTTATACTGTTGTTGTTTTCTTGTTTGCTTGTTTGTTTTGTTTTTAGGTTTTGTTTTGTTTTGTTGTTGTTGTTTTTTGTTGTTTTTTTAGTTTTTATGTCATTTATTTCCACTCTGATCTTTATAATTTCCTTCCTTCTGCTCCCTCTGGGCTTTCCCAGCTGTTCCCTTTATAATTCATTTCTTATAAGGTTAGTTTATTAAAGCTTTTTCTTGTTTTTTGAGTTAGGCCTGTAGTGCTATGAGCTTCCCTCTCAGGATCTTCTGCTGTTCCCACAGGTTTTGGGTCATTGTGTTTCATTTTCATTTGTTTCCAGGAAGTTTTACATTTCTTTGCTTGATCTCATTGGTAGTCCACTCATTGTTTAATAATGTGTGATTTAGCCTCCATGTTTTTGAGTTATTTTATTGTAGTTGGTTTCTAACTTCATGCCATTGTGATCTAAGAAGATGCTTAATATTATATCAATTTCTAGAATTTGTATAGACTTGTTTTGTGCCTTAACATGTGGTCTATCTTTAAGAATGTTACAGAAGAACATATATTCTATTGCTTTGGGGTGAAATGCTCTATAAATTTCAGTTAGATCCATCTGACCTTGTTAAGTTTTTGTCTGTAAGATCTCTCTGGTGATGTCAGTGGTGTGCTAAAGTCCTCTTCTGTGACTATATTGCTGTCAATCTCTCCCCTAAAGTCCATGGAGAGGTTTTATATGTACTTGGGTGCTCCTATAGTGGGTACATATATGTTTATAAGGGTTTTATTTTCCTATTGAATCATCCCCTTTAGTTTTGTGAAGTGGCCTTCTTGGTCTCTCGTGATGGCCTTTGTTTTGAAGTCTATGTTGACTGATATGAGTATTGATACCCTAGCTTATTTTTCCTTTTTATTTGCATGGAATACATTTTTCCATCCCTTCACTCCAGTCCTGTAGTCAACACATATATGGGTCATGTTTTCTTATCCCTTCAGTCACTTTATGTCTTTTGGCTGGAACATTTAATCTATTTACATTTAAGGTTATTATTGATAGGTATTTATTTATTGCCATTTTAATTTTCTTTATGCCTATGATTCTCTCTCTTTTTCTTCTTCTTCAAACAGTCCCTTTAACTTTTTTTTTTTTTTGGTCTGGAAAGCTTTTAATTTCACCTTCAATTTTAAATGATAGCCTTGTTGGAAAAAGTAGTCTTGGATTCAAGCCTTTGCTTTTCATTACTTTGAAAGTTCATAAATAAAAAACCTACCAACAAACATGATTTGATTTTTTTTTTAAATCAATCTTTATTGTTCATATTATTACAAAGGTTCCTCATTTCTTCCCCCCTCCACCAGGTTCCTACCCCACCCTCCGCCCCCTCCCCACCCCCCATTGTCCTCATCCATAGGTGCACAGTTTATGTTTAGTCTCTTCCGCATCCACCACTCCCCCTTTCCCCAAGAACTGTAAGTCCACTCCCCTCCCATATCTCCGACTTTACTACAATCAACAGCTAATATTGTTCATCAGGTTTTTCAATCTCCTTTTGTTGCTGTTGTTGTTGTTGTTGTTGTTTTTAATTAATAAACTTTTACACTTCTAAGAATAAATTTTAAAATCTAATAATTTTAAACTTTGTTTTTTCTGCCCTGGGAATTAAGAAGCAAACTTGTTTACATGTAAACTTGCCCTTAGGCTATCAAAAGGTGTAGCCATTCAAATGTAAATGAACACATTGTTTAAAAGATAGCTGCTGGTTGGAATTGGATTACCTGTTCTGGGTGGGAAGGGCTTGTTCTCCCCTTTCTCCATTAAAATTAAGGTGTTAGCTTTAAAACCTCTTTTTGGCAAGAGACCTTAAACTTTCAGAACTTTAAATTTTTCAGATAGTAAATCAGTTACTTAGCATTTTCTCAAATCAATAATACCTCCACATGCCCAAGGATACACTTCACACAAAAGACATTTCCAAATAGATCAACCAACCTCATCCAGACCCCACACAAGGCACTCACAGATCAACACCCCAGCGCTATACTAACTCAACACATCCAGATCTAAGCCTTCATCACTTGATTCAGCAGACCCTCAAGTTTCCCCCAAAGTTTCCAGCCATGTCTGAGAGGCAGCCCTGGGGCGTGGGCAAGCCAGGAGCGAGCTGTTCTGGGCCTGACCGCTCCTGGCCTGGATGCTCTGGACTTGGCTGCTGCTGTTCTGGGCCCAGCTGCTCCAGGCCTGGGTGCTCCTGGCCTGGCCACCCTGGGCTTGGCCGCCTCCGCCCCAGGCCTGGCTGCCACTGCCCCAGGTCTGGCTGCTCTGGGGCCTGGCTGCTGCTGCTCTGGGGCCTGGCTGCTGCTGCTCTGGGGCTGGCTGCCAATGCCTTGGGCCTGGCCACTATGGACCTGGCCGCCGCCGTTCCAACATTCTGTCCTTTTTTTTTTTTTTTTTTAACTCATTTATGTTGCAATGTTGGCTGCTATCTTAGTTCTGTCTTAGTCTTTGATTTTTCAAGATCTTCTTTATATTCTTTCTTAAGTAATTTTACTATCTTTTGCTATAACTTGATTTCTTCACATTGAAAACATCTTCGGTTTCTTCCTCCTTGTCCTGGAAGCTCAGCAGGCTGGCCTGCGGCACCCCTTTGTTCTCCGCGGCCTCCTGCCCGGCTTCAGCCTGTTGCTGGGGTCAGCACCGCCCAGGAAACAGACCCCAGCCTCAGCTTCATGGCCTGCGATCAGCGGTCGAGGGCCCAGCAGTTCCCTCACTCCACCCCCGCCCCCAGAGGCCCCGTCACCCAGCTCCTTGCCAGTGCCCGCGTGGCCGGTGTCTGGCAGTGGTTCCTGCTCCTCATCGCGTTCCTCCCAGTCTGGATTTTTTTTCTCCTTCCCACCAGGGGAGTCTAGCATCAGAGTCAACAGACTGGCCTCTGCGCACAATGTGCGCGACTCTGGGGGCTCCGCTTTTCGCCGCTCCCCTGGATTCTGCCTCACAGCCCCGTCTCCCCTGCCGGAGTCTGGGTCCCCAGGGTCTGGCCCAGAACTGGGGCTCAGTGCTGCCGGTTCTGGGGTTCAGCCCAGGCCGGGGCTTTTAATTCCTTCCTGCTAGGGAATGCCAGGCAGCACCCAGCCTTCTCCTCTCCGGCTCTGTTCCCTCTGAGCACGTGCACGCGCGCGCAGCATGTCTCTGTACCTTAGGCTTTTTCAGCTCCTCTGAGTTTCCTTCTGGTTTTCTCTTTCCTTCTTGTTGTAGAATTTTCAGTCAGTCAACTACCTGTATCTCTGGGGAATGTCCATTTTATATTTTAATTGTATTCCATGAAATTGTTGTGTGCGGCTGCGGTTAGGTGTTTACCTGTGCAGCCATCTTGGATCCTCCCCCGTGATTTGATTTTTAAAAATAATACTTAAGACATTCCATGTCTCTTCTGGGGGAGATGTACTGGGATAGTGGCAGATACAGACACACTGGGAACGTGTCGTCGTGCTGGACACTAGACACCCCGGCCGCTTTTCCTGCGATTATGCAATTTTCCAGAATGGTTACCAGGTTACATAAAATTTCCAACCACATGAGCTAAATGCTTTCTTCACTTGCAGGGATGTTACAGTCCTAGAAAAGTCAGTGTATGCTAAAATCATATAAAAACATGTAATACTGCCTGGCCAGTGTGGCTCAGTGGTTGAGCATCGACCTATGAACCAGGAGGTCATGATTTGATTCCTGGTCAGAGCACATGACAGGGTTGCAGGCTCAGTCCCTCCATATGGGGCATGCAGGAGGCAGCCGATAAAGAATTCTCTCTCATCATGGATGTTTCTATCCCTCTCTCACTCTCCTTGTCTTTCTGAAAGCAATAAAAATATATTTAAATTTTTTTAAAAAGTTAATATTTACAAGGCACATGGATTTAGGTTTACAACTTAAATAATTGAAAGGAATTTGGTTGCAGGATTATCTTCTTTCTTGTACTTCATTATGTCGAGGATGGCAGGCCTCTGCCACCTGATGACCACTGTTCTCCACACCCACTGTGCCACCTAGAGGCTCCCACAAGTCGGGAAACACCTTTGAGGAAGTGGTGTCACCCTCTGTGGAAGCCCACTGCTGGGGACATTGTAACTCATCTACTGGACATTTGTAACAAACAAACAAAAAAATAAAGAAAGAAAGAAAGAAAGAAAGAAAGAAAGAAAGAAAGAAAGAAAGAAAAGAAATTTGCTTTGAAAATTTTGATCAGAGATTTAAAGTTTGCAATTGGAAATCAAATATGACATTTGCTATGAAATATGTTATTTCCAAGTCCTGGCCCAATGTCGTGGCCAGAGATGGGGTGAGCCGGACAAGAAGCAGGATTGGGCCAGTTCTGATGGGCTGCGTTGTAGCCCGTTTTCTGAATGGATGCATCTGGCCCGCGGAGCGGAGCGCTGCTCCCTCGCACTTTCGGGGAAGGAGCCGTCCGCGAGTCCATTCGCCAGCTCCGCATGCTCCTGCCTCCAGTGATGCTGGGAGATAAGAGAAGCCTTGCGAGCTTCCTTCTCAGGGAACATAAACCACACGTGATGTGTTACAAACAGTCCACAGACGTTAACAGGAATGTTAATCAAACAGCAGCGGCTCATGCCGTTTGCAGACGACCAGGTAGGCAAACAAGAATTTGTGTCTAAATGTCCACCATTGACCACATTTTCCTTTCTCACAGAGACAATTTGTAGAAAGCTCAGTATCACTTCCAGGACGTGGTTGGGGGCATGCGGTGGGGAGCGGGGGGGTGGGGGGGGCGCGGAGAGAGGCAGGCAGAAATTTTTGTGAGGCTCATTATGTAAATAATTTTATTTAAAAATGCACACAACGGGAATACCAGGCGCTATAAGCTTAAAGGAGTGTATGCATTGTGTGAGGTGCAGTGACTTATGAATGACGTTTAAGGAGAACGAGGAGAGAAGAGGTTCTTAGACATGGTGTCCAGGCATCATGCCTTCCTTTTCATGCTGGGAGTCATTTCTTTGTGCGCTTTGCTGTCCAATGGCCATTCCCGACTAGTCTGCTGTCCCCACCACAAGCAGAAGCGGAGAGAGGGCCTGTGAAGCCTGTTGTTATTGAAATAACATGTGTCCCCTCAGCTGGGCGTCCCCAGCAGTCCCTCCCTCCCAGCCGCACGCCGGCTGTGCACTGTCCCTCTCAGTGAGGACACAGGTGCAGCCTGCGGACACGGAGGAAGATGTGCACCATCACCCCTCTTGCTCTCAGAATCTCACACACGAAGCTGCCCTCATAGCCGTGTGGCCTCTCGAAGGCTTTCTCAGAATGATCTCTCGGTCATCGGGCCTCTCTGCTCCCCGGCGGGAGGCTGGGCTGGGACAGTGTCACATGTGCTCACGGGTGGCCGGCCCTTGAGCGAGGGCCCGCGAAGACCAGCATTTAACCCGGAGCCTGTGAGTGCGAATCGCTCCTTAGGTGGCAAGTGAAGCTCTGCCGATGGGACTCAGTGTCGATCTGAGATGAGAATGCCCTCTTAACCCCAGGTGGGCCCTGACGCGTCAGATAGGGGAGCAGAGGGCGGCCTGGCGGGTGGCTGGGAGGAGAAGGCCCTGCGGAGACAGAGGTGGAGGCGGAGGTGGAGGCGGAGACACAGTTGTGAGCCCCGAGGATCAGGGACAGACCCTCTCCCAGCGTTTCCTCAGCAGCTGGCCCTGCGGACACCTGGACGCAGGCCGGTGAACCGATGGTGGATGTCTGGTCTCCGGGACGATGAGAGCATATATTTCTGTTGTTTCTTGTCCCAGCAGCCTCAGCTGATCCGCCCGTTATCTCTGAGACTGACCCAGGAGAGTGTGATGTCAGCGTGTGGGTTGGAGCCGAGGGAGGGCAGTAATTGGAGGGAACCTGGTCACTCTGCAGCCGCTGCTCTGACACCATCAGGGATGTGGGGCCCGCCTCTGGATGTCGCCCTGCACTGCAGAGAGCAGTGCCCCTGGCGCCTCTGGTTCGGAGGCCAGGGTCAGTGTGAGAGCTCAGGCCAGGACTGAGGCAAATGCCCAGGGGCCTGCAGGTAAGCCCCGGGGTCAAGGGTGAGCAACTGGCAGCTCAGATTTTTGTGTTCCCACCTGAGTGCAGGGGTGGGATGCAGTGCTATCCTTGCAGCAGGCCTGGGAGGGAGACTCCTGTCTGCCGGGAGAGCAGCCCACCTGCAGGCGCCCCCCAGGATCTGCTCCCAAGGGGCCGTAGCACAGACCCACAGGCGTGATCTGGGCTCCTTGGGGCATCTGGGAGACTCCACGTGGACCAACAATCGGAGGGGGCCCCAAACTAGAGGAGGAGGCCAGGGCCCGCTGGGGTTCCTGTCTGGGCTTGGGTGCCTGGTGAGGATGGTGCTAAGTTGACCATGGCCCTGGAGGGGGACATGGGGGGATTCAGGGAGCGCACCCCAAGCGCCGAAGCCGGGCCGAGGGTCTTGCACTGAGAGCGCTCCCGTCGGGCAGGCACTGGAGGCTCAGCAGCCACCTCAGAAGAAGCTGCTGCTGCTTTCAGTGTGTGGTGAGGTTTTGCTTTCAGTGGGTGATGGCGGAGATAGGTGTGGCCACAGCAGGGCTCCGTCAGAATCGCCCAGCTCAGACTGGGGCATCGGTCTGTGGACCAGTCAGTAGCCTCGGGGCAAGTGGGATGGAGCGCTTCTAGAAGATTCCGTATTGCAGCAGGAAGCTAAAGCCAAGTCCTGCTTATTTAGCCAGGTGTCTGCGGAGAGTGCTTGTGCCTCGGTGCGATGCTGACCCTGTGATCAGGACAGGGAGAATGCTGACCCCAAACTTTGCTGCCTAGGAACTAACCTTCAGAGTGGAACAGTAGGAGGGAACAGACTGAGAAGATCCCTGGGAGTCCAGCCCTGACTACCGGAAAGGATTGTGCAGTCAATTCTCCTGTGTGAACAGCTCGCCTCAGGCAGAAGGTGAGGTGAGAAGCCATGTCCTGGCACGTCTTGTCCACTGGCTCAGGTTTGCTTAGAACCAGCAGGGCTGGCCTTGGCGGTGAAATAGAGGAGCTTAACCAACATTCCATCCTATCTAATAAAAGAGTAATATGCAACAAAATGGCTGCCCCCATAACCACAAGATGATGGCGCCCAGGCCCCTCAGCCCCGCTGCTGGAGTATCGTCTGGGCTTGTCCACTCGAGGGAGCAGATCCAGCATTCCTGATTCTCCGGTGCTGCTGAGTTTGGGCCCCTCAGCCCCTCACGGACCAAGCTGAGGGCAGGCAGAACCCTGGACAGGCTTGAGGTAACCCAGTGGTGAGGCTGGGTCTGCCTCCCGAGAGGGCAGATCCAGCCTTCTTGCTCCACCAGTGCTGCAGCATCAGGGCCTGTCAGCCCTGCGGGGGCTTCACACAGACCAAGTGGTGAAGCTGGATCTGCCCCCAGACATGGCAGACAGAGCCTGGACAGCAGGGCGTGGGGGCTTCCTTAGCGCAGCGGCAGCAGGGAAGCCCCAGGACCAGCAGACAGAGCCAGGACAAGGCATAGGGGCTTCCTTAGTGTGTTGGTATCGAGGAAGCCCCCAGGCCTGGCAGACAGAGCACACTACAGGGCATTGGGGCTTTTTTTGCATGGCGCATGGCAGGGGCAGGCAGAGAGCAGGGCATGGGGGCTTCACCTCCATGGCTGCAGCAAAACCTCCAGACCCCACAGAGAGCAGAGAACCACTGGAGTGGGCCTAAGCCATCAGTAGGACATCCCCTGAGAGCTCCTGGATTGTAGGGGGTGCAGGTTGAGCTGAGGAACCCCCATGCATGAATTTTGTGCAGTGGGCCTCTAGTAAATGATAAAAGCCGAAGGTGGCACTAAGCCTGCTTAGCAATTGAGCCCAGAGCGGTGAGCTGTGTTAGCTGTGAAAACTCGCCGCTGCCAATGTCTCATCCTGGAACCATCCTGCTTATCTTAGAGCTGCCAGACGCAGGGCACAGCCACAGTGGGTATTCTACAGACTTCGAGGGAAACGGCTGTGGCATCTCCCCTCACCCAGACGGCACACCGTGGCTGGGCCTCCGTCGGAGGGAGCCGGGGTTTCCTCTGGGCCAGGAGCTCTTTACGGGCTCCGCTCCTATTGCCTTGCCAACCAGCTCCTTTCTGAAGTGTAGAGGGCCCCTTGGGAATGCACATGGATGACCTTTAAATTAATGTCAGCTGAGTCCGAGGTGACTGGCATGGCCATCCCCCGAAACAGCCTCCCAAAATGTCAGAGAACATTATCAATACTGATTTCTTATCTTTATCCATAGGCTTGGAATGAGGAACGAATAGGACCTTGACTTACCCAGGTCTTGATTATGCTAAATCCCAAGAATGAGGGAATGGATAGGACCTGGACACACCCAAAACTCCTTTGACCTTAAACCCCCCTCTGGAAATCAATAAATGCGCTGTGTTGTCTGTGGTGGGTGTTGACTGTCCCTCCATCAGAGTGACAGCATCCACCCGGCACCCAGCTTTTGGATCTATTTCTGCCTCTTGTCTCTTTCTTTCTTTTATTTCTTAATTCCCAGCTCCTCCTCTCAGGAAACTGTCCTTCTCTCTTTCCATGTGGGACGTGGAAAAAGGAGAAGCACCCCACCACACTGAAGAGATATCAGTGCAAAGGCGGCTGGTGGCAGTGCACACTGCCCAAAACCAGTTCCTGAGCTCCTCTCTGCCTCCGTCTGTCTCCATCTTCGTCTCTATCTCCATCTCCACCTGTGCCTCCATCTCCGTCTCCATCTTTATCTCCGTTTCCAGGGGGGTCAGTCACTCCCTGGACTCGCCTTGGCTCAGCACAGGCTCGTGGCACCGGGGCTCCTGCCAGGAGCCACAGGCGGCGGGAGGGGAGCAGGGCTGGGCAGAGCTGCAGGGGGACACTGGCTCCCAGTCCTTCCTGCCCCGCTCGGTCCCAGGGTTGGGAGCCAGCCACTGGGGGCTGGTCCTCAAGCTGGGCCACATGGAGAAAACATGCAGGAAGCAAACAAAATAAAACAAAACAAACACAGACGACAGGAGGAACTGCATGCTGCCGGGAGGGGCCACCTGGGCCGGGGCCTAAGGTGCTGGACAAACACTCTGAGGGCCCCAGCGCTGGAAGGAAGATGGCAGGTGGTTTCCCCTCAGGATCTGTGGGAATGAGCCAGGACTCGGTGCCTCAGGGCCATTAGTGGGCTGAGGGCTCCCTGTGATCCCTCATGATCCCCTGGGGCCATGGTGCTGTCGCCTGGCTGTGACCAGGTGGCACTGGGTGTGAGACAGGACGTGGCTGTGACCCATGATGGCACTGGGCATGAGACATGGCGTGGATATGACTGGGTGGCACTGAGTCGGGGGCAGGGCATGGCTGTGATCGTGTGGCACTGAGCGTGAGACAACAGGGAGAGCAGCAACTGTGGCGTCCGGGCCGTGGAGGGGCTGCAAGCAAGGTCTCACTCCGTGGGAAGGGCTCGGTGAGCTGGAGGCCACTTCACAGCAAGGCACCCGCTGCGCCATGCAGCCCCAATGCTGGAGGAAGGACGGCTTGCAAACGCTGGCTCTGCCTCTGGTTTAGACCGGCTGACTGAGAAACAGCCTCCAGCTCCTGCTTGTCTCCTCAATCTTTCCAGTGCTTCCATTTAATGAGACAGCGTTGCAGTTCTCCTGTGAGATGACTTACTGTGAGATCCAAGTGCACTGACCAGTGAGCCACCCGGACATTTGAGGGCAGAGGGCCCCAGCAGGTGCCAAGCAGGAGCTGAGCCAGGGAAGGCTGGGAGAGCGCGGCTTGCCTGCGGGAGGAGCTCCTGGGAGGTAGGAACAGAGCCAGGAGGAGGGAGTCCCTGGGGCCAGGCTCTGGCGGGCCTTGGGGGCGCTGGGAGGGCTTTGGAGCAGATGGCGTCAGGGGAGAGGAGGAAGCCCCGAAGCGTGCTGGCCGAGGGTGAGGGTGGTGTGCTGTGGGCACAGACCTGTGGGCCTGCAGGCACCGATGGGAAGGCAGCTCCAGTCTAAGGCTGGCCTTCCCCCTGTGGCCATGTGGGGCAGAGAGCAGAGGTCTGACTCGCGTGGTTTGTGTCATTCATTCGAGGTGAGCTTTCAGCTGCCACCATCGTTCAAGAGCGAGATTGCGGGAAGTGCCTCAGCCTGCAGTATTTACAGCCATTCCTCACCCTACTTAGCGCTTTATTTATACTAATGAAAAAGCACTTACATTCATTTGTATAGGCTGCTCTAAGAGATTGGGAATTACGAATGTGTGCTATAAATGTATGAAAATGACTCATTTCATTATTCTCCTAATAGCTGCTCGGCACCAGGGGCTGGGAGCGCAGACTGCGGTTATGCTTAAATGCACCCAAAGCCAGCACACAGCTCTTCCCACGAATGAGTGCCTGTGCCCATGATCGGCAAAGCAGTCTGCAAGTGGTGAAAGCAAAATCTTGATGTTTCTCTTCATTATCAGCCATCACATTAGATAAGAGGCTGTCCCCACTTCCACTCTAACGTCCTCAATGCCGGCCGGGGCTTTGGAGAGAAAGGCTCCTGGGTGAAACCACCTCCAGCCTGGAGCTGCTGTCTGAGCACCAAGCGCCCCCGGAAGCAAAGCAACCGCCACACCACCAGCCATGCCTGCAGCCGGACCCTGTGCTGAGCAGCACCTCCATTGTGGTCCCCCCATTGCGGTCCCCCATCACAGTCCCCTTCTCAATCCCCATCCCTGTCCCCCGTCTCCGTCCCCGTCTCAATCCCCCATCCCGGTCCCCCATCTCAGTCCCTCGTCTCAGTCCCCCGTCTCAGTCCCCCGTCTCAGTCCCCCGTCTCGGTCCCCCATCTCGGTCCCCCATCTCAGTCCCCCACCTCCGTCCCCCACCTCAGTCCCCCGTCTCAGTCCCCCATCTCAGTCCCCCATCTCCGTCCTCCATCTCAGTCCTCCGTCTCGGTCCCCCATCTCAGTCCCCCATCTCAGTCCCCCATCTCAGTCCCCCATCACAGTCCCCCATCACGGTCCTCACTGCACAGCTGCTTGGCCTCCCCCCTAGGCCCTACTCCCCACAGAGACCTGCCTACCCACTGCATATGGGAGCCTGTATTTCCGGACACCAAATTTACTGATCTACCCCCTCCCCCGTCTTTTATTCTCCTCCCTACCTGGAGGCCTGGGTCCTCTCTGGCCGCCCTGGAAGGCTGCTCACTGCTCAGCCTCGGTCTCACTTCCGCCCTCTCTGGCAGCTGGCTCTATTCCAGTTCATATGAAGGGGACCGTCAGGGGTCTCTGTCAGGATTCTCTTTCTGGGTCTGCAAACCTCCTCGCATTCCTTCCGGTTCCATGGGGCACTGAGTCCATTTCTCCGTGTCTCCCCAGCTCCGCCCTGGGCAGGAGCCCCCTTCCTCTCAACCCAGGACTTGCTGGCTTGTGTCTCTGGCCGCAGCGGAGAGCAGCCAGTGGTGCCGACAGTCTCTGGCTGGAGGAGATGAATGAGAAGCCAGGGTTGTCCGTGGCCCGGCCCGTATTTCAGGGGACCCATAAGCTCCTGGAGCTGGAGGGCAGCATTGCCGGGGAAGTCTGCCCTCAGATGACATAGGTCACTCACCTGGAAGAGTCAGACATGTGGGAGGGTCACTAACCCCTGTTCCGGGCCCCGTGGGGAGCAGGCAGCAGCACCCCTGTCCCTGTCCCGGGCTGGGCCTTGTGGGGAGCAGGCAGCAGAGTCCCTGTCCAGCTGGCTGTGGGCTCCAGCTCTGCTCTTGTCATTTGGGAAAAGAAGACCAGCCCCTGAGCACCACCAGGAGTGGAGCCCCTGGAGGGGAGCAGCGTGGGAGTCTGTAGGAGAGCACGGGTCCCGCAGTAAGAAGGGAGAGGTGAAGAAGTGCATTCAGGGAGCTTAGGAGGGAACCCTTTGTGCCTCTCTCTGCATGAGGACTCGGAGAGAGGTTAGTGCTCTTCGCTGTGTTAATCTGAGGGTGGCCAGCACCACCACGGAAGGTCACTGCCAGCAGGAGACAGCAGAGAACCTCAGAGAAGGCCTCACGCCCTCGCTCCCTCTCTTGCTCGCCCCTGCTGTCTTCTCCAGCCCGAAGCTCAGAGCAGGGGCCTGGGACCAGACAGCCGTGGCTGAGGACGTGACTCCACCTGGCTCAGAGCAGTGAGGACACAGTCTCTACAGTAGCCACAACATTCGCTGTTCTTTTGACTCCTTTTCTAGACAAAGAAAACACCAATAGTAAAGTGGGCTGTTCTTGTTTTTGTCTTTCTTTATCTTCATCCTATTAATTCCTTATTTTATTTGGTAAATAGAGCTTCATCATATTACAATGGGTTCTCATATTATGGTTTCCAGGTATTACACAACATACTTAACCTAAAAATACTTAATATGTTGTTTATCTGAAATTCAAGTTTAAATGCATGTCCTATTCTCTCGCATATCCATGTTCTCACTCGCAGTCCAGAACAATTTTGAGCTACCTCTGAATTAGCATCATTTTCAGATGAATAGAAGATGCCTAGATTGTCACACTCATCTAAGTCAGGCCCAGTCTCAGCATGTTTCTTTGGAATTTTCAGCCCTGGCTACTGCCCATGCCACTGGTTTCTTTTCTTTTAAATATATTTTATTGATTTTTGTCAGAGAGGAAGGGAGAGGGATAGACAGAAACATTGATGAAAGAGAAACATTGTGATGCCTCCTGCACACCCCCCACTGGGGATATGCCCACAATCAAGGTACATGCCCTTGACTGGAATCAAACCCAGGATCCTGGAGTCCGCAGGCCGATGCTCTATCCATTGAGCCAAACTTGTTAGGGCTGCCACAGGTTTCTTGTTTCCGAATTATCAGTTCTCTGTCTCTGAGTGGCGA
Organism: Pipistrellus kuhlii; assembly: GCF_014108245.1. Classification (NCBI taxonomy): domain Eukaryota; kingdom Metazoa; phylum Chordata; class Mammalia; order Chiroptera; family Vespertilionidae; genus Pipistrellus; species Pipistrellus kuhlii. Next base: position 92,645 of record NW_023425585.1, read on the forward strand.
CAGGGAACGGTCACTTAAGGGGTTGGAACCTCAGTTTGTTCATTTGAATCTGATGATAAATCAGAACTACATCGGAAAATTGTTCTGCAGCTCAAAGGGCTACAGCAGAGATGCCAGAGGCATTCATTTTTTCTTTCCGATTCCAAGAGAGGTCTTTGTTCCTTTTCGTGAGAATGGTATTTTAAGGCCATCGTCTGTACCTCAGGAATGCTCATTACTATTGATCATTGGGAGCTGATCTACTTTCATGCATTTATTATATATATTATATATATGCAATATATTATTATATTGCATATATATATGCAATATATTATATATATTATTATTACATATATATATGCAATATATTATATATATAAATAATATATTATATATATTATATATATGCAATATATATTATATATTTCAATATATTTATTATAATAAATACATCATTTATTCATTTGAAAATTCATTTATACATTTGACTTAGGGGAATTTCTTATAAACAAGATAGTTTGAAGGGTCTATGAGAATTCAATGACATCACATAGATCTCTACCTCAAGGAACTGACAGTGTAATGAACAGAGAACTAAAATGCCTGGCAGATAATAATAGTGATTTTTGTTGTTGTTCTCAAGCTTCTGGTGTCATATCTAAGCATCCTTTGCCTAAACTAAGGTCATGGAGATTGACTCCTGTGTTTTCTTCTAAGAATGCTAAGTTCTAGCTCGTACCCCGAGGCCTTTGGCCCATCGTGGTTGCGTTTTTGTGCATGCTGTAAGAACCCAGCTTCCTTGTTCTGCACGTGGTACCCGCTATCCCAGCATCACTGTGGACACGTGACTCTTCCCATTGCATGGCCTTAGAACACTGTTGAAACTCTGTGGGCCACAGATGCAGGCTATGTTTCTGGGCTCTCAGCTCCATTCTATGGACACACCTGTCCATCTTGGGGTACCACACTCTCTTGATTTTGGTTGCTTGGCAGTAAGTTTTGAAATGAAGAAATGTAGGTTTTCCTGCTTTATTTTTGTCTTTCAATATTGTCCTTGGCTATTTGGGACCCCTTCCAATGCCAAAGTTTAAATCAGCTTGTTCCTCTTTTGTAATAATATGAACAATAAAGATTTATTTTTAAAAAATAAAATAAAATCAGCTTGTTGATACAAAGAGGTCAGCTGGATGGATAGATAGGTATTGTATTGAATTTGTGGTTTAGTTTGGGGAGTAGTGCCACAATAATAATGTTGTCTTCCAATACACAAGCATGGGGTGTTTCCAGTTATTTAGATCTTTTTAATTCCTTCAACTATGTTTTGTAGTTTTTCCTTCTTTTATTCAATTTACTATTAAGTAATATTGTAAATTGCAGTTTTCTTCATTTTACTTTCAGATTATACGCTGCAATTATATAGAAATCAAATTGTATATTGATCTTGTATCCTGCAACCTTGTGAACGCGTTTATTAGTTCTAAGATTTTTTTAGTGTATTACCTAGAATTTTTTATGTACTATCATATCATTAGAGACTAAAAATAGTTTTACTTCTTTCTTTCCAAACTGGATGCTTTTTGTTTTTTTCCTTGCCTAATTGCCCTGGCTAGAATAGAACATCCAGTGCAATGTTGAGTAGCAGGGGTGAGGACAGACATCCCGCCTTGTTCCTGACACTGGAGAAAACATCCAGCATTTCACCTCAGGCATGTTCACAAAGAATCAGTAGTAATTGTTCAGAGTTACACTTTGAGTATTGCCCCATAATTACAGTCATACATGAGATGCACACACACCTTTCCCTTTCTCTGTCGTAATTCACTCTGACCTCTGGCAGTGGTTTTGGAAATGGGACTAAGTTATCTTAGAAATGAGGATCACAGCGAGGGGGGTTGTGACCCGGGAGAAGGTGAGAGACAGTCAGAGGAGTGGGTCTGGAAGGCCCGCCCTCCTGGAGGATGGGATACCGCACACGTACGTTCCTTCTGGCGTCGTTAGCTGCCCTCCTGCCCTCACTGAGGGAGGCAGACCCGTCTCTGTACACATGATGCTTCCCAGCCCGAGGGCTCCTGAGGGAGACGGCCTGGCGTCCTCTCCGAGGGGAGGACGGGTGGCTCCGTCACACAGTGCTGACTCAGTCAGCCCCCAGCCCCAGCTTCCAACCTCCTGGCCCCACTGATCAAAGCCAAATTAAAGGAGGCTTCCGCCACAAACACAGCTTTAATTTCTTATTAATTTTAATCACACCCGACCTTTCCAACGGCCCCATGAATGCTCGCAGAGAGGGAGGTACGTGGTCATGACATTTCTTGGACCTTTTTTTTTTTTTTTTGTGGCTTAGCAGCAACTTGTTTAAACACAGCCACATGGAGACTGGTTAAATGTCAGGCTGGACTGTAATGAAAGGAAAGCCCACCGCAAACACATGGCGTTGTTTTAATCAGATGCGTGGCAGACGGACCGCCAGGCGGTAGCGGGCAGCTGCCCTCTGGGTCCCCAGGCTCAGGCCTCTTTAAACGGAGGGGCCATTGACATGGGCGAGAAGAAAACCTCCGCACTCAGAGGCGCCAGGATTTCGGTCCACGGCATCAGTGCGGTCCAGGGCCAGGCATTCCATTGGGGTTTCCACCTCCGCTTCACCCGTTACAGGTCAGACACCTGGCCTGTCCCCTCATTGCACGCAGACGCCCCACCTGTGTTTCTATCTGACTGTGCTGCGGGCCGCAGGGTGGGTGAGGGGCACCCAGGCAGGTGCGCTCCTGGGGCCCTCCGGGCCTCTGGCTTGGGCTCCGCGTGTCTGTCCCCTCTCCCTGTGTCTGTCCCCTCCCGCAACACCAGCCTTCCTTCTCTGCTGGCTTCTGTGTCTGAGGGATCTGACAGGAGCTCCTTTCCCACGCTCGTCCTTTGGCAGGAGAGCCCGAGTAGAACTCAAGGTGACAATGAAAATCCACGGTAATCTCTTACGTTATCCCAGCAGCTTCCCACTTCTAACTGATTTTTCTCATGTTAGTTCTCCAGTTGTAAGCGCTACTCAAGCCAGATGTGTAACAAACTCTCTCCTTGGAGGTGTGAGGACTCCATGTCTGACCCCACAGCTCCCCTGGGGTTGGGCTTGTGCAGCAGCCACCGCAGAAGAGCAAACAGGGGGTCCCCTGAGGGTCATGCATTATGGATCCGCCGCCCCGGCCTGGGCGCCAACTGGGCTGTGCGTCCTCCCGGCGTCACATTTACTCCGGCTGCTGCTCTGTCTGAACATCCTGCCTCCGGGCTGCAGGCCTTAGCTCACCGCCACTGCGGACAGCTGCTCACACTCTGACCTCCAGGAGAAGCCCAGGAGCTTCAGGTCCTGGCTGTGATCTTTAAATGGCCACCAGCCTCCGCCCTCTCGTCACAGAGAAACCTTCACCTCCCGTGCCCCATCCCCCACCACCCACAGCTCTTCACAGGAGCACCAGGGGCCATTGGGAGACTGCGGCCTGGAGCCTGACTGTGTGTGTGTGTGTGTGTGTGTGTGTGTGTGTGTGTGTGTGTGTGCAGTGAGTGTGTGGGAGAGGCAGGCCTGGGCCTGTTGTTCAGTAGCTGTGTGGTCCTGGGCCAGCCATTCCACTGTCCATTCCCAGCTCCCCCCGTGGTCAGAAGAGATGTTGGTACCAGAGATTCAAATGGCCTGTCCTGCCTCTAAAACTGAATTCTGACAGCAGAGCCACTTCATGAATGTGCAGTGCACCTGTGTTCTACAACACAGCTTGGATTTGGTTCTTACTTAACGTATTGACTTTGTTGTTGCTAAGCCTCACCAAAGGCATTCCCTCCCCCTCCCCCCCCCCCCATTGCTTGTTAGAGGGAGTACAAGGGAGGGAGGAATGGGAAAAAGAGAGAGAGAGAGAGAGAGAGAGAGAGAGAGAGAGAGAGAGAGAGAGAGAGAGAGAGAAATATCAATGTCAGAGAGACACATTGATTGGTTGCTTCCCACACTCACCCCAACTGGGACCAGGGAGGACCCTGCAACCCAGGTACGTGCCCTTGACCAGGAATTGAATCCGAGACACTCTGGTGCATGAACCAATAATCTAACCACTGAGCATACCAGCCAGAATTTAATGTATTGACTTGTAATTGGGTCTTCTTAAACAGCCTAGATGTAGAGAAATATTTTTTTTTTTTCAGGTAAAAATTAATACTTTGGGGTAATACAAATTCAAACTCTGATTTCAGCTATTTGCTTTGAAACATTTGGTTCAAATTCTATATAACTGTTATTAATGTGTGGGCCTTTCTAGAGAAATCAGGAGGTCTTTCTGATAAGATTGGAGAAGTCCCTAAGATTTCAGTCATGGTGCTATTGCAGGTCCCTGACCCTCTGTCTGTGCTGGGATGCCAGTGGGCGGCCCCTCGGGATAATTTCAGGTTTAGCTTAGCATCCTCCCACTGTTCTCTATGAGCAGTGAAACACACTGCACGTGCTGCTGCCATTATACAATAAAACAGAAACAGCGGCCTGAACTTGGAAATGGTTTCCCCCCATACCGCTCTTCTCTGTGACCCCTGGACGGACGGCTCCGGGATATTCTGTAGAGCTGACCTGTCTCACATTAACCTGAGACACGCTGTCAGACCCAAAAACCGACTCCCGCTTGCTGAGCTGGAGGCACATCGCTCTCTGTGGAGGCGAACCCAGCTTCTTGCTGACTCACCGCAGTGCAGGCCCCACAGCGCCGCTTTCCCGGTGACCCTCCACACCAACATTTGGGTCGCTTTTCCCAAATTACAGTCATTTCCAGCCACGTACCACCTCATCATTTACTCAACACTTTCCCACCGATGCTCCTGCCCACTCTCTGCTTACCAAATCTGCCAGTTCTTCCGAAAGCCAAATGCAACTTCCTTCTGCACTCTCTCTCAGACCCTTCCCAGGGGACAGTCCCTCCTTCCTACCCCTTCCTGGGTCTCACAGTGTTTCTGGAACCTCCTTTATGGCACTGCACACACCTGCCTTGTGAATGGCTGCTGTCAGTGGGCTGATAAAGACCATTGTCTGGGAACTCAGGGATAGGACACAGAGACCCAGGAAATGATTACTCCCTCAGCAGGAAGAGTCTTGGTTTCACAAATTAATTTAAAATCCTGAAACACAAAAACTGTCAATGCATTTACTAGCATTTTTTTTTTTATTGCAGTTACATGTAACTCATCTCTGTATAGGGGAAACACATTTTGCATCAACTGAAACAGTAAAAAATAAATGAAATTCATTTTAGTTCATAAAAGTCTAAAACTAGGAACAAAACGGTGGTGTTGATGAGGAAAATCAGACTTTTTGGGGAGGTGGGGGGGTGGAGAGGGTTTGGACCCAGGGTTGCAGCCTGACTCTGGGGCAGTCATTGGCAGGCCAGTTGGGGCAGTCATTGGCAGGCCGGTTGGTGGCATCATTGGCAGGCCGGTTGGGGGAGTCATTGGCAGACTGGTTGGTGGAATCATTGGCAGGCTTGTTGGGGGAGTCATTGCAGGCCAGTTGGGGAGTCATTAGCAGGCCGGTTGGGGGGGGTCATTGGCAGGCCAGTTGGGGGGTCATTGGCAGGCCAGTTGGGGGAGTCATTGACAGGCCGGTTGGGGGGTCATTGGCAGGCCGGTTGGGGTAGTGATTGGCAGGCTGGTTGGGACAGTCATTGGCAGGCCGGTTGGGGAGTCATTGGAGGCCGATTGGGGTAGTCATTGGCAGGCCGGTTGGGGTAGTGATTGGCAGGCTGGTTGGGGAGTCATTGGCAGGCCAGTTGGGGAGTCATTGGCAGGCCGGTCTGGGCGTTGTTGGTAGCGCTCATCCAGAGTCCTGAGGACAGAGCTGTGAGTTATGTCTGGGTTAAGTGCTATTGATCAAGCGGCCTACTGCCCTCTCCTCAGGTCTTTCCCCTGATTACGTCCCTGTTCATTTTTCTAAGTGAACTTCAATGTCACGAGGGGATCTCCGACAGAAAAGCCGAGCCCCACACCATCTCCATTAAAACAAATGGATTTTTCATTGAAATCAACATATCTTTCTGAATCGAATAGGTTTTCATGGGGCCAATAAATTTCTTGAAAACAATGCATTTTTTATTACAACATATTTTTGTTCAAACCAATACTTTTTGACAACCAGATATTAATGGCCTGGCCAGAACTATAAATTTACCCCAAACTGTGTGTTTTCTCAGCAGAAAATAATTTTTCTTATACAAACACATTTTTATTTGAATCAATCCTCTTCTGAAATCAGATATATTTCTGCAGGAGACACTAGGAACCTCTTTACTAAGAAATGTCATTTTGTTTAAAGGAACATGGCCTGGGTTTCAAGCTTCCCTAGTGACCTAGTACCTTAAACATCTTTATTCAAAAGTGAGGGAGATGAAGGCTATTAAAGAAAATTTCCTTTTTCAGTCATCCATGAATGCACAAAGGTGTCCGCAGACACTTCTCCTGGAGCCTCCCGCTGTGGAGACCCTGAGTGAGGCAGACAAGGCAGGGCCCTCCCCACAAATGCCCTGGAAATGCCAGCTGCAGTGCCCGGAGAACGGGACTCGGGCCCTCTCGGGACAGCGGACAGCAAGGCCAGCAAGGCCAGCAAGGCTCTGGTGAGAACGTCCCCTGGCCCTTCTGATTTTCTCTGGATTTCTCCAGAGCAGGAGGAACCTGCTCTGAGGGAGGATCTTACTGCTGCCAAGTTTCCTGCTCACCAGCCTTCCCAGGAAGCAGTCCCATTCTCAGACTTGGAGCTCCAACCCTTCTCATGTGGGAGTCATGTGAGGAAATCAGACATGTGACTTACAGGCTCTCAGGGTTCCTTGTCTCTGAGAGTGTGCCCTAGAGAAGCAGACCCAGACCGCACCCTCCCCGCTTGCCTCTTGGCGTCGTGGGGAGCGGGCATGGGCGGGTTACTCTCTCCTTTGCCAGCGCACGCCCACGGAGGCCCATCAATCCTCCAGCGTCTGGGCCGCCGGCTCCGTCTCCATGCGGGAAATTTATGGGGCCCATGTCTCTCACCGCCAGTGTGTGCACATTCATTTTTTCTGTTTCCCACTCATTTTCATAAAATAATAAAGGAAAAGCACCAAGGGGATGTTCCAATATGTACACGGTGTTTTTCCAGACAAAGGAGCCGGCGCCGAGGCCACTCTCATGGCAGCTGGCCAGGCAGTCCCGGGGTCAGGCCGGGGGGTGGGGGTGGGGGGTGGCATGTGGCTGCGGGCGCGGAGGTGAGCCGTCAGGAGGGGCAGGGATGTTCGGAAAACATTAGCCACTTGTGGACACAAAGTTGAAATAGGGGGAAGCTTCTAGGAGAAGATTACATTCTGTATTTTAAAACATAGTGGTCATCCTGAAACATGAGCAGAACTTTATTCTGTGTCAAATCAAGGGTGTGGGAGTTCTTACAGCCACGAGGTTTCAGATCTGCTGGTCCCCATGCGGGGACCCTGCCTGCACTTGCGTGCAGATGAGTGGCCCCATGAGTCCACCTGGTGTGTACAGGGCGTTATCAACCAACATGGTCCCCGTACGTGTGACACAGAATAAGACCTGAGAACAGTTAATGTCCATCCCCTGCCCACGCGACAACAAAGCCACCGGCATGGAGCCCTCTGCATCCTACTCCCCACGCTTCACACATCGGGGCTCAGCCCGGAGGAAGCTGGTCCCCGCGTGGGTGCGTGGTCCAGGCTGCGGGAGGCTGGCTTTTCTGCCTCTGCCTCCGACACCCGCCTCTGGGCCACCTCAGCCTCCCGGGCTGACGGGAGTGCCCAGCCCTGCGCCCGGGCCTCTGAGGACATTGTTCTCAGACTCCCCGTCTCACAGGATGGGAAAGAGCGAGGAAGGGAACAAAGCCGAGACCAAGGCGGGAGAGACAGCTCGCTGGGCCTTCCGAGGTGTCTGCACAGAGTGGCAGCCCCCGGCAGGCCACGGGCGCTGGGCTGAGGCAGGCGCGGCCGGCGCTCCCTGTTCCTCAGAAGAAGGAGCTTCAGGGACAGTGAGGCCCCTTCTCCTTGAGGGAGTGACACTCGCGATGACTGCTTGCCTAACGGGGCAGCTGGGCCGGTGTTGCTTCTTCTGTGAAAGGCGAGGCCCAGCGATCTCAGGGCGCAGTGCTCGTTCGCAGTGAGGTCCCCGAAAAGCATCTTCATCCCCGCGGCCTGGCGGGCGCCCCGAGCAGAGGCTGGGTGCCTCGCATTTGTTTCCCATTGAGGGGATTAGGCTCCTGACACGAGTGATTAATCACCACATTGCAGACGGCTGACGAACACGGCAAGCGTCCACGCAGAGGACAGCGCGCACAATCTATTCCAAACAGCTGCCGGTGTTCCTGTCTCACCCCCACCCACTCCCCGCTCCTGGCTTCTCCTCCTGTCTCCCCTTTCCCTCCCTTTCTTTCTGTCACATCAGCCAGCCCAACCGTGTGGATGCGGATTCTGGTGCTCCCTCCTTCCCATCCCAACCCCTGTCTCACTGGACCTGCCACAGCTGGTCTGGAGCACAAGCCAGGCCCCAGGAGGCCAGCCTGAGGGCCTCCCCACACCCACACCCCACACCCCGCACCCCATACAACACACTCCACACCCCACAGGAGGGAGAGCATGGACAGGGCTCGTCTCCTAAGTGAATGCATTTCCGCCGGAGGCCCAGGCAGCCTCCGCCTGCGGCGTGTGCCCGGGTGGAAGGATTGAAGGAAAGGGCCTGTGTCCCGGGGCTTGGTCTCTTGCTTTCGGTGGTAGTGGACCTGGGACCTGTCTCCTCCATTCCTTCGCTCCTTGTCCATCTCCTGTCTCACGGAGAACCCTGTTCCCCTCGCACCCGCCGGAACCCCTGGAAGGCGGCCGCACGCCCTGCGGAGGGACTGCCTTGGGCAGGTCCGGGGCCACTCACGGGCCTGCTCCTCTGCCTGCGGCCTCTGCCCTCAGGCCCGGCTCGTCGGAGAGAGGTCAGATCAGACGGTGCTCCCACCCCATGTCCTCCCGGGGCGATGGGCCTCACCCGGTGACCGGCTCTGTGCTCGGCCCACTCCCCACGTGCCTCCCGGCACCTCCTTCACTCACCATGGAGGCCTGTGGCGGAGCACCCGCCCTCCAGAAACTGGGGTGGCATAGGAAGGAAGTGCTGCGAGCGTCAGACAGAGTGTGACCAGAGTCCGAGAGAAGGCCACGCCAGCTCGCTGTCCCCGCGGCGCCGCAGCCTTCCCCTGCACCCAGGTGCACCCTGCACCCAGACCCGCCCGCAAGAGCTCGCCCTGGACCCTCCGCTCCAGCCTTCAGCCAACTCATCACGCCACGTGCTGGTCAGCATGCAACCCACCCACGCGCCTTTGATGTGCTCTTACCTCAAGTCCACAGTGACTGACACGGTGACCACTACACGCACACTTGTTCACACTTAACTGGCCAGGCTGCCACCCACCTGCCCACGCTGTGCTGACTGCCTGCCCCTGCCTTGTCCCAGCCCCTGTCCTGTCCCAGCCCCTGTCCTGCCCCTGTCCCCCCCCCTCCCCCCGGCCCCCCGCCCTGCCCCACCCGCTGTGATCTGCAGCCTGTGGTCAGTCAGTGATGCAAGTACATCTGGTTGTCATTAGTTACGTAACTTTGGGCTGTTCACGTTGATTTCCCTGAGATTACAGCTTGGAAGCCGGGCCTTAGGAAGGATGGCGGCACAGGGACAGGGAGCAAACCACGGTGCGTGAGCCTGGACACACGTCACACTCGGGGCCCCCCCGCCTGCTGCTGCTCTCACCTCTCAGACATGGGTCTGAGCCGGGACAACTGCAGACTCTTTGAAAGGCCTGATTCCAAATAAATGTAGGCTATTGGGTTAATAAATACTCCCTCCCATCCTTACCCCCTTCCTCACTGTCCCTCTCCCTACCTTCTCCCTCCCTTCTCCCATCCCTCCTCCCTCCCCTTTCTCTCCCCTCTCCCTCCTTCCCTCTCCTCTCCCTCTCCCTCCCTCCTTTCCCTCCCCCATCTCTCCTTTCTTTCCTCCCTCTCTCCCCCAGCCTTTCTCCCTCCCTCCCTCCCTCCTTCCCTCCCTCCCTCCCTCCCTCCCTCCTTTCTCCCTCTTCTTCCTTTCCTCTCCTCTCTTCTCCTCCCCCCCTCTTCTTTCCGTCCCTCCCTCTCTCCCTCCCTCCCTCTCTCATCTGTGTGCCTTGGTCTCCAACTAGTACTAGCACGTTGAGTGTTTTGCAGCTGTCTGCTGACTCTGGGTTGTCCCTGTACACTGATGACAGGGCAGTGCAGGTCTGGCTGGATATGGGTGAAACTGATGGCCACCCTCGTAGGAGGGCCTGGGGCAGGGGGCCTGGGGCAGGGGGACTGGGGCAGGGGGCCTGGGGCAGGGGGGTCTGGGGCAAGGGGGCCTGGGGCAGGTGGGCCTAAGGCAGGGGGACTGGGGTAGGGGAGCCTGGAGCAGGTGGGCCTGAGGCAGGGGGACCTGGGGCAGGGGGTCTGGGGCAGGGGGACTGGGGCAGATGGACTGGGGTAGGTGGGCCTGGAGCAGGTGGTCCTGGGGCAGGGGGACCTGGGGCAGGTTCTGAGGCAGGGGGACCTGGGGCAGGTGGACCTGGGGCAGGGGGTCTAGGGCAGGGGGACCTGGGACAGGGGGACTGGGGCAGGGGGTCTGGGGCAGGGGGTCTGGGGCAGGGGGACCTGGGGCAGGGGGACTGGGGTAGGCGGGCCTGGGGCAGGCTGTCCTGCACTGGGAAACTTGGTGCTTTCCAAACCCAGATCTGTGTGTCATCTTTTCTCCGTTTCCTCAGAGAATTCCGATTTCTGGCTCACAGAGCTCTTAAAAGTGAAACAGTCTTGGCATCTATAAGCATTTTATTACGGTTGTTGGATTTTACTGCCCCTTTAAAATAACAGGTTTTGGAGTCTCGGGAAGTAGTGAGTGGAGACCTGGAGGAGGAAACGCACGATTTGTCACCACCTTCGGGGCAGAACCTGTTCGAGAAAGTGCTGCTCAGAGGCCAGAGCAGGAGGGCGGGTCTCCTGGGCTCCATGGCGATGCCCTGGGCCTGTGACCGTGTGGGTGATGGGCCACATGCTGCTGACCAGCTCGGGAGGCCTGTGTGGTGGCCTTGCACATGAAGAGATGCCAAGTCACCACAAGGATGGTCTGGAATTAAACTTTAACAAAAACAGTGATGGTGGGAGTCACCTCCCGGCTGGTAACCTCCCTGACAAGGCCACCTTTCCGTCACTGAGTCACTGAGCCTGCACCTGTGACAGCATTCCTGTGAAATGTCAGGGACACTAGTAACTGCCCTTTCCCCAGGCCTTTGGGGCCCACCCTAATGTGCTGGGTGCCAGGACAGAGACCGCAGATTCCTGCACCCACCAATCCCAGGGGTTTCCCCACTTGCTTTCCCCCGCCTCCCTAATAATGGATTTCTGTACCCACCGAGTCCCTCCTTTGATTGCAATGTATAAGAATAGAGGAAAGACCGCCATTCTCAGAGCACTATCTTCGTCCACTGAGGCTCTGCTTCCCGGAAATTGTGGGCAGTTTGACTCAAATAAACCCACAAACCCGAGCGGGGTGTCCCTCGCAGGGAGAACAGACAAAGCCCGCATTTCCTGCAGCCGCCACGGCCTCTCCACAGCGGGATCGGCGCTCCAGTGCTCATCCCAGGAACGCACCCCGTGGCCTGCCCTGTGGCTGAGCAGAGTGCTCCATGGCAACGGTGACAGGGCCCCGAGGGCGGCTGCCGGTCCCCTCCCCAGGGAGGTAGCGTGTGTGCGTGTGTGTGTGTGTGTGTGTGTGTGTGTGTGTGTGTGTGCGCGCGAGCGGGAGAGGGCCCGGGTGTCGGCGTGCAGGCCACTCTCCACCACGAGGGGCTGGCGACCCTGAGCTGGTGCCGGGTTGCGAGCAGGCACTTTCCGGGGGGCCGGGCTGAGCAATGGACAGCCACGCCCACGGCACCGGAGGGACGGCTGTGCTGCGGGGCCCGGAAGAGGTGAAGCGTCACCTGGGAGTCAGGGGCCCGGGGTCGGAGCAAGGCCTTCGCCTGGGCCACCGCCCCGGATACAGACGCTCAAGTGGCCAAGTCAAGTGGTTTCAGGGAGACTATGAGAAAAATGGAAGAAAGCAAGTCTTCCTGGATCACTGCTACGTGCTCGCACGTGCACACGCACACACACACACACACACACACACACGTGCACACTGTGGTAAGGGGGACGCTGGTCTTAAGTGTGAACAGGAGTGGAACCTCAAGCAGCACAGGGTTCCAGGTAAACCAACAACTGGCCTCACACACTGGCTGCCCACCTGCCGGAGGGGCTTTGCAGGCACTGATGCCGTGGACAAGCCGGACAAATGAAGGGATTCGAAAGGTCCTCGCCGCACAGACGGATTGCATCACAGCTCCTTCCTGAGTGGCTCTCCTGGGCTGTGACGGTTTGGGTGACCCGGTGGCTGTCGGAGGGAGCTGGGCTGGAGGGGCCTGGCATTTGGGCAGCCGCCACGGGGTGAGAATTAATTGGACAGAGAAGTGGGGTCTGAGTTGGGAGGGGCAGAGATAAAAACCTGCAACCATCTTCCAGCTTTCTCTGGAGACGCCCACACATTAATCCTTTCTGGTTACGCTCAGCAGGAAAGTCCTGAGAAGGCGCCGGGCCCCAGGCTGGTGTCTGCCCGGCCTGTGCTCACTGCGCAGCTCCGGCCGCCACAATGGAGGAAAACAAGGCCCACAGCAGGGAGGGTTGTTCATTGCTCCGTGCTGAGGTGACAATACAGGAACCACAGGAATGAGGACCGGGCCCTGGTGTAGACGGTGATCTTCAGTTGCAGTTACAGTCTTGACAGGTTGGAGATTGGCAGGAACTCTTGAGAATAAAGACTAGCCCCCCATTCTCCTCCAGTGAGGCCTCAGCGGGCCCAGCGCCCAGCCTCTGGGCAGAGTCCTACCTCCTCCCACCCAGCAGACACTCATGTGTCTCAGGGTGACACTGGCCTCTGGGGGCTAAGGAGGGACACTGGCCTCTGGGGTGAGGGGGACACTGGTCTCTGGAGTGAGGGGGGCACTGGCCTCTGGGGTGAGGGGGGACACTGGCCTCTGGGCTAAGGGGGGACACTGGCCTCTGGGTTAAGGGGGGACACTGGCCTCTGGGGTGAGGGGTTGCTGGACTCTGGGGGACACTAGATGCTGATGGCGTTGGTTTCGGGGGGACACAGCCACAAATTACACACCCTGCCGCCCATGGGTTTCACCAGTTAACACACAGCGCACCACCAAGCCTGGCGCCCTCAGAGCCCAGGCTGAGCCCGGGCCTCGCTGGTAGGAAGCTGTGAAGCCAGGGGCCCTGTTAGGGCTTTGCATGCACATCTTGCATTTAAAATGCAAATGGCTGGAAGCCTCCTTCCTCCCACATTAGAGAGGGCAGGAAAGTGGGTAGAGAGGGTTTAGTTCATATTTCACTGATCACGGAGTTTGGCTCTGGTGGGAGCACCTCAGTGTTAGCGATGCAGGAGGAGCGCCCAGCAGCAGCACTCCGCTTCAGCTGGTGAGCAGCCGGCGGGACCGCCATCCGTGTTGGGAGTCAGCATGTGGATGGAAACAGAAGGTTCCAGTGCTGTAGCCGAACTGGGCCTCAGGCCCACAGCCAGAGGCCACACCTGGCCCCCGGGCGAGCGGGCGAAGTGCTGGGGGGACGAGAGGCTGTACGATGTGGGGGGAAGGGTGCCAGGAGCTGCGGGCTGGCAGAGCTGTGTTTGGGCCCCGGTGGGTGAGCCAGCGCCTCGGGAGAGTGACGCAGAGGACAGAGACTGAGGCGCTCTGCTAGGTCATCCCTGGCCTCCCACCAGCCCCATTGCCATCAAGTCTGTGTGAGGGGACAGTGTCAGGATGAGGCTCAAAGGCTGTCCCCTGGCCTACAGCCGGAGCGGCTTCTCTCTGTGACGCAGTCCGTCCCCTTCTGTGCTGTGTTTGCGTCTGTCCAGCACCCCCGGCCTCCCGATGGCACCCTCCAGCAGAGCCTGACTCCAGCAGAGCTGAGTGGTGAGGAGGAAGCAGACCAGGCTGAGCCTCCTGCTCTGCCTCCAGGAGACAAGCACTCGGCCAGGGGGCCCCGGGGACCGGCACCAGGTGGACAAAGAAATGATCTGATGGGGGCGGGAGGGTGTCGCTGTGAAAGCCACAGAGACAAAACATGGACTGGGCCTTACAAGTAGGATCTGACCTCGGGGCCTGACATGCCAGTACAATGCGTGTTGGGTGCTGGGGAAGGATGCTGAGTGGTCAGCCCCCGGAGGAAGTGAAGGGGGTCAGAGAGCACAGGTCGTGGCCACCCAGCTCAACGAGGAGCCCTGGCTGGTCCTTCCTGGCAATCTGGCTGAGCCTCAGCCATGCATCCGGCTTGTCCAGGCTGAACGGGTAGCACTGAGACTCTGAACTTTTATTACTCTTTTCCCAATAAATAAAACAAACTTGGAAGGCAGGAATTGGATGGAATAACCAATCCACATCATTTATTGTCCATAATCTAGGACAAGTAAAGTTAATAAATAAATGAAGCTTCTTTTTTTAATTCAAACTGGCTAATTGAAATAAGTGAGTATTCATAAAAACCTAAGTGTACTAGACAAAAAACTGTTCCTAAAGTATTAACAAAACTTTATTAATAGTTCCTCTCAAAGTAGAATTACTTAACATACAATCAATCCAAAGCAGTCATATTTCTGTACAAAAATAAAAAATTATCAAGACTACATTAAAAATTTTTACAAAAGCCTCATAATAATACAAAAAGGAGATTAATAGAATAATATCTTTAAAATATTCTGTAAGTAAATTACATCAAGCCTTAATTACTTTAAAATTTTTACTCAAATATTAATTTTCATTTATAATACTAATAATGGGACACCCATAGAATCTTATAGTGTCAAAATAAGCCAAAGAAAAATCATTTAGACAAAAATCAAAAGGATCCCAAGTCTAATTTATAGAAAAGATTTCTTTATTAACCTTTGGTCAAGAATATGCTTGTATATTTCCAGAAAAGCCCATGTGGATTCCTGCAACAACAGATCCCAGAGAGGACCTGATAGAACTGTTCCAGCCACTGAATAGGCAGTGGCCCACAGAACAGAAGAAATAGTCCAGAAATAACAGTACTGAAGACTTCTTGCCCTACTAGCAGTCAGCAGCTATACATTACTGCAGGTTGCCCAAGACCAAGGGCAAGGAAGGTCAGTATACGTGCTTCCAGACCATGTATACACACCCTTCTACATAGAAGTCAAAATGTTTAATATCTTGTATTCTACCAAGACCCTTGACTTAGGGGCTTACTTTATTTCTAACACAGGGAATGGTATTAACTGCCACATTAAAAGAAATGTTATACCTCAGGCATTAACCATTTTTACAGATAGATTCAGTTCTAGAAAGGCTGGATCTACTACAGCAGGGGAGCAAAGGTCTTTCAAACTCCTTATATTTCGGTAGAAATACAAGCTCTTATGTATACCTTAACAACCTATAATAATAGTGCTTATGTGGTAAGTATAGCAAAAATTATTAAAACAGCTACTGTAGGGCACACTAATTCAGAATAACTTTTCATCTAATTTTCAGTCTTTAAAATGTTATTTGAGAATGACAATTTCCATGTTTTATTAGGCGCAATGTCCTCAGTATATTATCCACCTTCCTGTAGCAACTAGGGATAATTCCCCGAGGACTTAAACCTAATCGAATGTGGCAAAATAAATGTCACTCAACTATAGAAAAAGCCAATCATACTCTTAAAATCATTTACAAAAAACAAAAAGGGGGAGACAGATGTTATGTGTTAATTCAAGCCTCAAGAGCTCAGTTATGCTTTTTATACTTAAAAAAAAACATTTTTTTAATTGTGATGCAGAAGATCGTACAGCAGGTGGAAGGCATCAGGCCTCCTGTACAATAGCCTCCGCTGAGTCAGGTGGAAGGAAGCATAAGTCAGAAAAGAGTTTTATCAGACTCAGTAATAATGTGAGGAAGAGTTGTGTTTTATATCTTTCCAGATGGAGCAAATTCAATTCAGGTGCTGGAGCATTACGTTGTCACCACAATGGACTCAGACAAGCTCCTGTGACCCTTCACTCAAAAGGACTAAAGACTGCCCTAATGATAGAAAAGCGGAGGAAAAAGAAAACTGAAAGCTACGCAAAGGACTGAGGTGCCAACATGGAGTCACCTGAAGGAGTTAACAACTGAAGTGCAGCAGATTGTGGAAAAGCAAGAAGTTGAAGCTACTTCTTCAACCATGTTCTACTTATGCTAGCAACTGTTAGCTGCTAGTCTTCTGCAAAGTCTTGTGAAGCCAAGTTCAAGGACTCTAAGTAAATATTCATCAGCATAAGAGACTTCCTTTCATTTAGTAGCTAAAAATGTTAACATATCCATAGTTTTGATTTCTCTCTTATTGTTTTGTTATTTAATAGCCAGAGTTTTGCTCTTGACATTCAAGTTTTGAATATGATAACAATGTTTTGCATTGGTATTGTTTGCAATTGTTTTAATATTAGAGCTTTATTATTAATGTTTAAATTTTATTTTTATTATTAGTAGCCTAAAAAATAAAGAAGGGAGATCTGTTGGAGACCAGGTGTAAGCTGACAAAGTCCTTGCACCCAAAGGGACTAGCAAGGCTGGTCCTCTACCCACATAGTTTTCCCAGACTTGTTTGGATGGTGCTTTATCAGTAGAATGAGAGCAACCTTTGTAGAATGAGAGCAACCTTTCATGGCTTACCAAGAAGTCTGTAACTATTTACTGAGAATCTGCCTGATTTGCTGTACCAAGAATTTGTCCTTTTGCTTCGTCTCTCCCTTAGAGATTAAGAGGAACAAAGAATACATTCCTCTTGACAGACCTCATATTCACTATTTTGTGTATAAAAAGCATTACGCAGTTATTACAGCTGCTGCAGTCAGTCTATGGTTCACAATCCTCCCAGTCCCACTTTCCTGTCTTTCTTTTCTCAATTCCCACCTCCCTACCTCAGCCAGGTTCAACTGTCAGGTTGGCCCTGACACCACCAGATCATTGAATTGGTCTATATCTTGTGACCTCTTCAGAAGGGACTCTACAGCTTTGGTCAGAGCTGCATGCCAACAGTCAACCCAATTTCTTTTGTTTCCATTAAATTCAGTCCCCATCATATGCGCTGTAATCAGTTACATACATGGGAGCATGCAGACACATATGCACACTCACGCACACACTCACTATTCTGCTTGTCAGGAAGTTCACATCTTTATGGAAGAAAGGGTTTGTGTATAAGAAAAAACAATAGAGCAATAATACATTCATGACAAAATACTAGATTGAGTAGTATTTCAAAATACTCCTCATTGGCAAGATCTGTAGTAAAAGACAAGTTCTGTGGGTAGAGGGATGGGAGAAACCAAAGCTGGAAAAGTGTCACGAAAATTGGCTCGAGTTAATAATTTGTCAATGGATGCATCTTGCAGCCTAATGCAGGCTTGATAATTTGACCAGAGTTGGTAATTTGAGATGAAAAGTGACATAGATCCATCAGAAAGTGTAGTTTGGAAAAACTTGTCAAATTATGCTTTATTTGAAGTTCTTGTCTTTAAAAAATATCTTTCACATATGGAACTATTTACTTTTATTAAAATTATGCTTGGAAAACTGTGATTTTTTTCAAATTTATCTTGATTTTTAAGGGTAAGTTAAATATAATTTCCTAAATAACATAATTGTAGGAAAATTGATTGAATGGCACTTAATGGATTTTGCTCACTGAGATAATTAAACGGTAATTGCTTAATAATGTCAAATTATTGTCTGCTGTATACAATTATTAATTCCATACAAAGAAGAATGGAAGAGTTTATTCTTTTTTGGCAACTACAATGATTGAATAAATCATTTAATAGCATCCAATTAATTGTGTTCTATTCAATGATAAGATGATAACTGACTGAAAAGTAATAGTTGAATTTGGTCTATGCCCTCGGTAAGCAGTACAGCATGGAATAGAAACTTATATGAAATCCAGAAAAGGAGCACATGCCAAATATATTAGTACATATCAGTAAGTTGTTGAAGTTAATTTATTATTGATATTTCATAAGCCCAGCTGGCCCTCCTGTGCAGCTGAGCAGCCCTCCCATCACATGGCGTGCCGTCCTCCCTGACTCCAGGCTCAGAACCCATCACTGCTGAGGAGCCTCATGCTCTGGGCAGAGAGGTGTCCACACCCCCCACACTCACAGCCCACTCTTGGTAACAGGCGCTCAGAGACCCCTGGAGCTGGGATGGATCGGAAAACACGTCCAGTGGGGGCTCTCTCCCAGGGGCAGGCACTCATCTCCTCCTGGGGGGTCAGCGCATCCTGGGGGCCTCAGCCAGAGGGCAAGGATCCATGCACTCGGCAGGCAGCAGGAACTTCCTGTGCAGGAGCCGATGGTGTCCTGGAGGACAGGATAGAAAAAGATGAGGAAAAAGCAGCAGAGTTAATGGGGAGGAGATGAAGATAAACAAAACATTGTGTTGTTGGAGCATACTCCAGCCGTATGGTGAACATCAACTCTATGTATCCATAGATAAGATTGAGATCGATTATAGGTAGGTAGGTAGCTAGGTAGGTAGAACATAGGTAGGTAGGTAGGCAACTAAGTAGGTAGATGAAAGGTGGGTAGGTAGCTAGGTAGGTAGAAGACAGATAAAGATAGATAGATAGATAGATAGATAGATAGATAGATAGATAGATAATAGATATGGTAGGTGGATGGACAGATGAATTTTTTAGGATTCTTTGATTGGACACATAAGAAAAACCTCTCTATTAATACTATGGTGGCAAAATGCAGGCAAAGAAAATACCACCTTTTGTGGCCTAAAATAAATTTTGCATTTGGACTTCAGAATTTTTAATGAGTATCTTCACTTTAAAGTTAAATATGTTTACAGAAGGAAACCAGAATTGAAATAATCTTCCGTAACCATCCAATGCATCTCTACCAAGTTATACGGAGGTATAGACTCACAACTTTCTGTCTGGTTTTCTGGAATTTTCTTGGGAGTGGGTGATGGTGGAGAGATGAGGAGGCTATAATAGCAGTTGTAAAAATTTACACAAAAGAATTATCAAAAAATAATATCATGCTTTTTATTGTAAAATGTAGCTTGCCTACTGAACTAATTCTTTTCCACAGATGAATGATTTCTGTTGAGTGTTTGCACCATGTATTTAGCTCACCTGCAGTGACGGGGCCGCGCTCTGGCCTGCGGGACAGTGGCTGGCTGAGTCCTGGAGGACTTCGGACACTGCACGAGAGCCGGTGTGTCCAGAGAACAGTCCCGGAGTACAAGGCTGAGAACACGGCATCCGTGTCTTTGCTTCGCAGTCAATGAAGGCAGCGGTGCAGGTGGGCACATGAGGGCCCAGGTGGGCATATGTGGGCGCAGGTGGGCACATGAGGGTCCAAGTGGGCACAGGTGGGTGCAGGTGGGCACAGGTGAGTGCAGGTGGGCACAGGTGACTCCATGACAGCAGCACTTAAGGTTGGTGATTGGGAGGAAAGTTCAAAAACGGTGAGTCCACTGCCGGTCTATAAACACTGTCGCTGTTACTTGGTGACCTTTTCGGCCTCGTTCTCTTCGCCCCTGGAAAGTCTCATAAATCCATCTTGGCACAAGCGTGCCCATGTGCACTGCACCATCACACGTCCATTGAAGACCATCATTGGGATGAACTTACATGATACTCAGTGGACAGGGACGTTGGCACCATTCCCTGATGCTCACTATATGCATTACATGGGGATGAGATGGAAAAAAAAAATAACTGCTCAGTGTCCTGACTGGTGTGGCTAAATAGTTAGAACCTTGGCCCATGCACCTAAGGGTCTTGGGTTCGATTCCCAGTCATTTACTGTATTTTAATGCTCACCATGGGCCCCACACTGTCCTACAAGCCTCGACGTGGCCCGAGGGGCCTCTGTCACCACGTCATGTGACCAGCTTTCAGAAGGGCAAAATCCTCTTTGCCGGGCACAGGAAGCCTGGGCTCCTGTGGTTACCCCGCAGGCGCGTCCTCCCCTCGGGCGGGGGCTCGGGAGCTTGGGGAGAACGGGGAGGACCACGAGGAGGGACGGCTGGCAGCTGAGGACGTGGAACTTGTTCTCCAGGCAAAGTGTTCGCTGAGGGCCCAGCCAGGGACAGGCAGGTGACAGGCCAGGGGGAGGCGGGAAGCATCTTCCTGGAAGGCAGAGGGGCGGCTCTGGAAGGAGGAGCCGGGAAATGGAAGGAGAGGTCACGGTGGAGACTCTGCAGAGTGAGGGTCAGAGAGGCACCCCACGTGGCGTTAGCAGAGCCAGCGGAAAGGGCAGCCTTTGTTTTAAATTGTTTTAAAAGCCAGCCCTTCCCTTCCTGTCTGGGTGGGGGAAGGGCGCTCCTCACCCTGAAGGTGTCACTGTCGCCAGGCAGCGTGGTGCTGCGTGTGTCCCGTAAGCGCCTGCGTCCATTAAACAAAGTGCTCCTGGTGAATGCCTTCCTGTGAGACCTGCGCCGGCCCGGCCATTAGCGGAGGGAGCGCTAATGAGGGGGGCACCGGCTCCGAGCGCTGACCTCCCCGCGGCGAGGCCCATTATGCCGCGGGATATTTTAGTGTATGTGCTGCCGAAGCGAGCACTACGCTGCGAGATAAATCACGCTCTCCCGTGGCCCACAGAGTGCTTGCTGATGCATAAACCCCGGGGAGAGGAGCCGCAGACCCACAGCGAGGAGAGAGAGGGGCAGACACCTCGGGTGGGACGGAGCACTGTAAATGCGCCCTCGGTACGTGTCCGCCTGTTTGCACCTGTGACTCTGAGCTCAGCCCCGAGGGCGGCGCGGCCAGGAGACCGTGCGCTCGTTCTCAGCGCGGGCCCGAGGTGAGGACACAGGACACCTCGGCCGGTGTCATGTTTACCACGGAGGTGCTCTCCGGCTGCTGCACTTTTAGAGGCAAACTAGTCGATCAACGGATAATTGAACTGATCATCTACTTCGCTCAACGGCCTCTCACGTGGACTTTCAGGGAGACCTTCACTGAGCTCCCACGTGGGCCAGGAGCCACCACTGCGCAGTGTGGGCACCCTGCTGGCGGGACAGCAGCACCTCAATGGCTGTTGTCAAGGACGGCTCTCACAGCAGCACAGCACCGCCTTCTGGACCTTTGCCTCTGAGACTAGGGCACAGGGGCCGACCTTGAGGTGGCATTCAGAGCTCTGGGCAGAGGCCCCTGTCCATGGAACAGGCTCCGTGTGGAAGCCGACAGGAACCCCTGGGCCGGGTCAAGGGCGCTGACCCAAACAGGGAGCCTTCTTGTTGGCTGTAAGCCGTGGGCTCCCAGGAGCCCCGGGCTCTGTCTGCCGGCTCTGAACAGCCGACCCCGCCTTCCACTTCCATCTGCTCCACGGCATCCTCCTATGAGGCCACACCTCCCACCAGGGACTGGCGGCGTGGCTCTTCTGACGGTTCTTGCACTTCACTTCTCCTTCCAGTGTGCCTGGCATGAACCCAGGGTCTCTGGCCCCCAGCCCTGTCCGCGAGGGAACACCGGAGGGTGGGGAGGGGCACTGGGCACCAAGGACATTGTCCCTGAAGAAAGCCCCCTTGTCCGTCGCTCTTTGTGTCCCACCCTGTTTAAACTTCTTGTGGGGACCTGGACATTGTCTGATAGTGTCCCCTCGTCCCATCTGGGGTGTGAGCCGGGCTCCCCACTCCACAGCATCTGGCGCCCCACTGCGGGCATGTGGCCATGGACGGGAAGCCAGTGGGTGTGGCTCCACGTGAGGCTTGCCTGGAGCCAGCTCCCTCCGGGCATGTCCATCACAGGAGGATTACGTTAAATCTGAGACCATTTGAGCCAGATTTTTTGTTGTTCACAAATGCATGCACATCGGCTGGTGAAGGGGTTTGTGCTGTGGGCTTCCCTGTGGTTTTGGTCAAGAGCTTGCACACGCCTGGCCTGCAATTGTAAATAGTCAGTGCAGTGCCAAGTGCTCTACCCAGGAGAAGAGAGGGACTGACGTTTTTGGGTGCATATTCCAAAATGATTGGTCCATTTATTTTTCCTCCGCCAGGCATCTGGCTAACGGAAATCATACTTCCCTCATGTTCGCATCCGATGCTGCTGTGACACCTGCCTTTCCTATTTTCTCAAGAAGATTGTTTTCCGAGTTCCTCCTCCTGCTCGCTCTTCTCCGTGATTGCTCTGGGCTGTCCCACACCCGGCCGCGGTGGTGCGGACACGCCCCGTGTTCCTGTGAGAGCCAGCGCCGTGGCGGGGGGTGGGAGAGGATGGGGGGACAGAGCGTGTCTGGCTGCCGCTGAGGAACTCCTTCCAGAGGCTGATTTATGCCTCACAATGTTCAAATCTCCGCTGGTGCTTCCATCAGGAGCCACTGCATATGTACAAAGTACTCATGTTTTTTTGTTTGTTTGTTTGTTTGTTTTTTCTAATAATCCGGCCGCTTCTGGACCACACGTCAGTTCAGTAGCTCATCGTTTCGGAGTCTCATGATCTCCGTCCTCCTGCTGTATTGCCTTTCTTCCGGGATGGGTTTGGGAAGGACACTCCGGCCCCGCTGCCGAGGTGTATGAATCCAAGATGAGCTTTGCTTTCAGAGGCCGCCTTCAGCTCATTTGAATAACTGTCTCCAGCTGTGTTGATGCCTCAGCACCATTTGCAGCCACCTTCTCCCTTGGCCCCAAACCTCTTTTATTCTCAGACCTCTGGATTGTTTAGTCCTTCGCTCCGAACCTAGAGTGGCACAATTTCAGCCATCTCCCATCGCTGCCCCCCTGTCGGCCAGCCGGATAGCTCGCGTCCGGAGGGCCACCGCGGCCTCCCGGCAGCAGTCCCATGCACCCTCTGCCCAGCCCCAGGCAGCCGCACCGGCTTCAGGAGCTCCGGGCCCGTGGGCAGTCACGGGGCCAGCCAGTGGGCGGGAGTCTAGCTCACCAGAGGCCCTGTGACTGCACGAAAGGCCATGTGTGGGCTAAGGATGTTGCCCACAAGAGCCACAAAGGAAAGATGACCAAACTGAATTTAAAGTAGTTTGCCATGTGACCACGATGCAGGCAAGCAGAGCCCCTCTGTGGGCACGTGGCTGTCCCTTCGTTTGTCCTCTCCATTCTCTTGCTCTGTCTTCCACTCTATTTCCCTCTGCTGACCTGATGCCTTTGGGGTCCTTCAGTTTCACAGACCATGCAGGGTTCCCATGTGCACCCCCCTCGCTCACAACACTAGCAACCACTGCAGTGAGAGGGTTGTCCATTCTGGTCATTCTCCCCAGCTGCCGTGGAGCGCCCCCTGCAGGCCCGCAGGCTTTCACACAGCAGCGGGCAGTCTGCAGCTGCCTGAGAGCAGGGAAGATAGGAGCGAAAACGGGGAGTGTGACAGGGGCCCATAGGCCAAGTTCCCCTCACGGCATGGAGGGGGGGGGGGGGGGTTGGGGGGGGAGTAGGCTGATCCTCAATTCAAAAGGAGTTTGAGGATCAAACCGGGGAGACAAAATGCCAGCATTGAATCAGAGAGAGGAAGTCTTCACCCTGGAAGTAGAGACGAGAGTAAGAAGCCAAATGGAGAGGGCTACGGATTGCCTCGGGGTCAGAGAGAAGGGCTATCTTTGCGGTGGTGCTAGTATATGGATGGTGTCTGTGAACTATTCCAAAATGAATTTATTTTAAACGCCACGTGGTTGGCAGAAGGCAGCTCCTTGGTCAGCACTCACCCCTTTGTTTAAATGGTTTAATTTGATTTCTTTGCTTCAAAGGCAGACAGTCCTGAGGAAAAGATTAGGCCAGTGTGTAGATATCAATAATCTATGGATGGGAGGAAATGTTATTAAAACAAAAACAAAAGCATAGAAAACGGAAACTTAACTCCACTCCTCTTCATCTAAGACACATGTGTCAAACACAAGGCCCGCGGGCCAAATCCGTCCCGCCAGGCCTTGCAATGTGGCCTGCACCGCGCTGTCATCACTGCACTCCGCTGCGTTTCCATCACAATGACAGTTTATGACTGTTCAGTAAACCATTCAGCCCGCGATTTAGGCTGGATTTTAGATTTTGGCCCCTTCTCTGATTGAGTTCGACACCCCTAAAGAGATGAAGACAGAGGCCTTGCTGGTTTGGCTCAGTGGATAGAGCCCAGCCTGAGCTGCAGAGAGTCAGGCTTTGCTGGCCTTGGCCTGGCTTGCAAGTCCTAAGCAGGCAGTCAAGGCTGGGAGGCTCACAAAGCCTTCCTCAAGCCAGGCTCCCTCTGCAGTGAACTCTCTGCTCCAGGGCCAGAGCCCAGGGCCCAGGCCCAGAGCCCGCAGACAGGATCCATGGAGCCATCTGGGACATGTGCTGTCTCCATTGTGAGGGCCTGTGGGCCTGCGCCTCATCAGCTGATGGAAACACACACAGCCCCGCGTTTTCTCAGAGCGCTGCACCTCCACAGCACGGCCTCCCCCTTCCCATCACAGAAGCACCAGCAGGCGCAGGCTTGAGACTCACCATTCCCCACAAAGCCAGCTCAGAAGGAGGTGGGAGCCCAGCTGAGCCCCCTCCTAGAGAGGTACCTAGGGCAGCCCTGGCTGCCCAGGCGAAAGCTCAGAATTAACTGCTAGCCCAGCTTCCCAAACCCACAAAACTAAGAGCCACAAGAGAATTTTCTACCATTTCACCTGCTGTCAAACAAGAGAAGATGGGAGAACCTTCGATCCTTTGCGCTAAGGGAGCCCTCTAAGCCCAGCGCTCCAGGACGCGGGACTAGAGTCTCCCAAACTCTGTTCTATGACCTGGCTTTCAGCAAATGAGGCTCTACAGCAGCGGCTCTCAACCTGGGTCAACCTGTGGTTTGAGAACCACTAGCAGGGTTGCCTAAGACCATCAGAAAACAGATATTTACATTACGATTCATAACAGTAGCAAAATTACAGTTATGAAGTAGCAACAAAAATAATGTTATGGTTGGGGGTCACCACAACATGAGGAGCTGTATTAAAGGGTCGGGCATTAGGAAGGTTGAGAATCACTGGTCTAGAGGATGACCCTGATTTATGACGTCAGGTCAGAAAATGTCCCTGAATTAGGCACTGGAGTCTGTCTGGTCCAGAAATAACAACATGTGAGGTACACAGTTCTCCAAACTGTGACATGACAAGTCAGAAAATAGACATTATGCTTTGTTTCAGGAATGTCTGAGTTTAGTAGACAAAGGCCTAATTTTACTTCTGGATGTATAATTTGGGGCACTGCCAAGGATCTATAGATAACAGCATGCTTGGTGGAAGGAACAACTGTCTTTCTTAGCTTGTGTAAATACCAGCCTCTGTTTTCTGGATTTTCCCTGAGACCAGAGTACCAATATTTACACTTAAAGAAGAGGATAAAACTTGACCCTTCTTTTAACTTTGGGATGGCCATACATCCTCATTGCAAATACATAATTGTTCTTCAGGCTTAAACCTGGACCTGACCCAGTGGACCTGTGAGGTTTTGCCTCATCTGCTTGAAGCCACACAAAGGCCAAGCCTACCTGAGACTATTTGTCCAAATGTTAGTTTCCGCCTTTCAATCAAGAGTTGAACCCCTCCCTTTTATATAACTGGCCTAAATGGCCTGAGGTATTTCATTCCTGTTGGTGGCCAATCTAATGGGGTCTCTATCCTGAAGACAACCTCTGTTTGACACTTATCCCAAGAGAGATGAGATGGGATGTGGAGGTTAAGCAAAGCATGATAAATGGAGGGATTATGGATCACCTTCAGCTCCGTTACCTTAATTGCTCTGAGCATCACTGTGCAGGAAGCCAGTCCAGCAGTGACTAAGCACTTAACAGAAAGAAGTGAGGACGAGGATGGCAAGCAGGAATAGGGGAGCTCTGGGTCCAATCAGGTGTGAAGTTAGCAATGGGGCCGGTAAAAGCCGTGTAGTGTCGGGGAAGCCAGGCCTCTCAGGTCACTCCGAGTCTAAGACCAGGTGCACATGGACCAATGGCGATGACTGCTGGAGCTGTTAGGGCTCATGGACAAGTGTCACAGACCGTTTTGGACGCCAGCCTGGTGACAAGGCAAAAGCGCCCAAGGCAGTACAGAAGGGAAGGAAAGAAACTAAGAAACTGATTTGTAGTTAACCAAAATTCAGAATTTTAAACCCAAAAGGGTGATTTCCATAAATTGGTAAGTTTCAGTTTGCTGCCACTGGCAGGGTGTTTTAGAACTGCTGCCTGAGTCTCTGGTGGGAGCGCTCTGATGAGTGTGAAGAGGAGCTGAGGCGCTGATGGAGGAGCAGGGCCCCGCAGGGTAAGGACCTCCGGAGATGGGCCTGAGAGAGGCGCAGCATGGTGGTTCCAGGCTCTGCTGGCTACCGTCAGTGTGGTGGTGGGAGCAGAGGACACGTTGGGAAGAGAATGGGACAAGCACCTGGAGGTAGTGGCCATGGCTGACTCCGGTCATGGGTGGAGGAACGAAAAGGGGATAGAAAGTGGCTGCAGCAGGACTTGCGGTTGTCCCTCTGGGTGGCACCTTGGGGTCCCATTACCCAACTTCTAGAGGATGACTTAGCACCACAATGTTAGTGCTACCACCACCATCACCATTCTCATCATCACCACCATTACTACCACCACCACCATCTTCTAGATAATCCCCTGCCGCGTGACTTCCACACTAAGAAAACGTCTAGGCCATCCATGGTCACAGGAGGACTGTGGCTGGGAAGAGGGGTGTCCCCCTGTGGACAGACAGGTGAGGGTGTCGTTGGAGAGCCAGCCCTGTCTCAGCTGGAATAGAGGCCACCTCTTCCCCCCCGCTGGGTGACCAGGCGAATGGCTGCCCTCTGGGCAGAACCCGGGGTCCTTCTCTGCTAGTTGAGGCTAACGACACCTGTTCTCCAGGCTGTTGTGAGATTTGAGTTTAATGTCGTATGCAAAGCACTTAGCACAGTGCCTGGTATTTAAACATTTTCAAATGTTAAGTGTTCAAATAACCACTTATTGTCATGAGAGGAGATTACTACTGAGTCCCACCAGAACAAAGAATCCTGCTGGCCATGGATGGCAATCTCCTCCACCCTGCCCCCTTACTCAGGCCCTCAGCTCATCCACACTCATTGAAGTTTTCATGTTGGGGTGAACTCAGAGGCGTCTTGAAGACACTTTCTCAGTCAGAAAATAAAACCCCGTGAACTGTTCTCTGCGTGGTTTCAGAGGCTGAGCTTTTCTGCAGGAGTGCAGGAGCCAGGCGGGCTGTGCCCCAGGAGCTGACTGTGCGGCCGAGCCGCGGCTCTGGAGCAGCTCGGAGATAAGGCTGCCATGCCGCCGCCCGGACCTGGGTTAGACGGGCAGCAGCGGGGACTTGGAGGAGAGACTCACATGGGGCCATGCGGCCGGTTTCACTGAAGAACAGGTTATTCTAAGCTGAAGAAATAGCACATAGAAGCATAAAGGCATAGAACATTCTAGAAATGCCCGCTGAGCACTGAGCCGTGGCACTGCACCCGCTGAGCGCTGAGTCCCTGGCGAGCTTGGGGCCTCCAGAGCCGTTGGTGAGCAGCGGGTGCAGTGCCACGGCTCAGTGCTCAGCGGGCACCAGGGACTCGGACAGGGAGTGTTCCGGTGCCCTCGGAGGACAGGACCGCTCAGCTGGGTTTTGCAGGGAAGGCTGCACCCCACTCCTGACGTTACTGTTCAACACGATGGTCACAGTACTCTGGGTCACACAGTGCTTGTCAGTTGAATCAGTGACTCTCATGCCTCTGGCTTGTTCCCTCTGCAGTTTCCGTGTCTGGTCCGGACCCTCCAGGTGACAGGTGCTAGGTGGGGCAGTTCCCTCCCTGAGGCAGAGCTGGCACAGTGTCCTGGACTCTGGCAGGGCCTGGGGAGGAGGGCTTTGTCAGCAGACCTCTTAGCCTGTCATCAGAGAGACCCATAGCAGTTAAATCAGAAATAAATAAAGAAAAGAAAAAGAAAACAGAAAGATAAAAGGAAAGAAACAAAAAACCCAACCCAGTGACTGCCCGCCCTCACTCCCCCACAAATCCATGGACAGGCCGCTGCTGCCCTTTGATGGGTGCTGGGTGGGCTCCCCCATGCCTCAGCCTCCATGCCCACCCCACCCCGGTGCACCTCGGAACCTGGGGAAAGAAGAACTAGCCAGGATGTTCAAGCAGGGAAGGATTGAAACCAGACCCTCTGAGGGGCTCGGTCAGGCAAGAGCAGGCTGGGCACGGCAGCCAGGCCAGGCACCAGAGAATGGACGTAGCTGCCGGGAGCTGGGTGACGAGCAGAGCAAGGGTCAGTGCTATTTTGGGCTGAAATGGGGAGACTTCAGGCATCTCAGGACAAAGAAAGCGTTCAAGGAGAGAGGCTGGGGGAGGTGGCAGCATCTGTGGAGCTTGGCTGGCACTCTGAGAGGAGATAGAGGCGTGAGATAGAAGACGGAGCGCCTGCCAGTGGCCTATTAATAGCCTTGGTGGTGACAAACACTCAGCACGTGTTCACGTCTTATCTCTCGGTGGGCTTCTCTCCTGTAGAGCGTGTTCCTTCGCCAGCAGGAGGCCTGACACCTGCAGGGACCCCCGTGCCAGGGAGCTGCCTAAGTCCCTGGCGAGCTCGGGGCCTCCAGGGCCGTTGGTGAGCAGCGGGTGCAGTGCCATGGCTCAGTGCTCAGCGGGCACCAGGGACTCAGACAGGGACTGTTCCGGTGCCCTCGGAGGACAGGACCGCTCAGCTGGGTTTTGCAGGGAAGGCTGCACCCCACTCCTGACGTTACTGTTCAACACGATGGTCACAGTACTCTGGGTCACACAGTGCTTAACCGTTCCCACCGCCAGGCTTTCTCGCTGGGGCGCCTCGCAGGAGCGGCGTCCCTGGCACATCAGGTGCACTCGGGCAGCTGGCCTCCGTGTCCACTCCTCCCAACTGCTTTCCACACTCTCGTGTCCCACAATCGCACAAGGAGAGAAGACGGGAGAGCCGTGCCCAGCAATTAGACATCCCCCAGAGAAAGTGGCACAGGCCACTCTAGTCACAATCCTTTGGCCACACGAGTCACTGGCCACACCCAGCTTCACGGAAGCATGAACTGCAGAGGCCCGCGTGCCCGGCGAGGAGCTGGCGCTGCTTAAGAGAACATACACACTGACCCGGAGGTGCTCAGAGAGGGGGACTCAGGCTGCAGGTGAGGAAGCTGGATGGTGAGGGAGCCTGGAGCTGCGAGGCAGCCATCTGAGGGTCATCGCTGTGGGTCGTAGGCCACGTGGATATGCAGGCGGCCCTGCGCCAGGGAGAGGCGGTGGCGTCAGCTCTGGAGTTTCCCGAAGGCAGGGAGAGGAGCAGGTCCCAGCACCGGCTTGGGCTTCGCACTGACGCCCTTGTTGTGACACTGACCATGGCAGGCCAGCCTGGCGGGAACCTGCACCACAGTGAGCGGAGCAGGAGAAGGTGCTGGAGGAGGCCTGTGTCTGAGCAGAAAGGGAGGGGGCACGGGCTGGAGCCGCGGGCTCAATGGCCCCGGCGGTGACACTTGGTGGGGGCTGGTATCAGGAGGATCACAAGGAGAAACTGAGAGAGTGGGTTATCAATGTCCATTCTAGCTCAAGGTGAAGGAGGGCGCATGAGTTTCTCAGGGAAAAATCATCCCGGGAGGGAGCAGCCGGGAGGAGCCAGTGGCCCCGGGGTCCACACGTGTGTGGCGGAGAGGTGCTGAGTAGGGGTGATGGCACCCTCTCCCAGGACCCCGCCGACGCTGCCCACACGGGATGCTCTCAGGGCTGACCCCCTTCTCTCCCCCCGACGGCCCACCATCGCTCAGCCACCAGGTAGTGTACTTACAGGGGGAACTGCTGCCCGGGAGAGTGAAGACAGCACCAGAGTGTCCTACTCCCCCGCTCCCCGTTCCTTTCCTGGAACTAGTGGGTGCGTGGCCACACCGGTGAACCAATATTGAGACATTATGGTTATAATAAGGGATGATCACTTCTAACAGCCAATTCTGTGCATGGGTTAGCGGTTGGCAGTGGGAACAGTATATGAAGGAAATCAAAGGGGTCCCAGAACAGCAAACTTTATGTAAAGACAGAGATCTCAGCGCCTTTGGCAGCAGAGGACAGCAATAAAGCAAGCGAAGGGTCTCTAGGGGTAAACGGGCGTTATTCTGTCTGGGCAGGAAAGTTCAGTCAGAGTGGCAGAAACAAAGGGTGGGATGGCAGAATGGACTCCATGGTATTGAAAAGCAACAAGGGAGCCAGCCTGGTCTCAGCACAGACCGCGGGGCTCAGCTGCCCCTCCTGTCCTCATGTTCCAAAGACCGCCAGACTGGCAGCCCCGCCCATGCCCTGAGCAGGCTCAGCCAGGGACCTGGGTCCCATAGGCGGGGTCACATGCTCCTGAGGCTCAGGCAGGCCTCGGTTGCCCCGTGGAACCTCCAGGTGCTTGTGCACTGTCTGAGCTCCCGCTTCTTCATCAACACCCAGCTCACCACCCTCGTGCCCACCCTCACTCCTGCTGAGCCCACGGCTGATGACTAACGGCCTTTCCAAGGGGCTTCCCAAGACCCTGTCTGCCTGTGCTACCGATAGGCCTATTTCCAGCCAGAGAGACAGTTCCAGTGCCTCCTGACTGTGAACAACACCCTGTCTGTGACATCACCCTGACTGTGGACAACACCCTTACTATGGACAACACCCTGACTGTGGACATCACCCTGACTGTGGATATCACCCTTATTGTGGACATCACCCTTGCTGTGGACATCACTCTGGCTGTGACATCACCCTGACTGTGAACATTACCCTGACTGTGAACATCACCCTCACCGTGAACATCACCCTGACTGTGAACATCACCCTGACTTTGAGCATCACCCTGACTGTGGACATCACCCTGACTGTGAAAAACACCCTGACTGTGGATATCATCCTGACTGTAAACAACACCTGACTATGAACAACACCCTGACTGTGGACAACACCCTGACTGTGGACAACACCCTGACTGTGGACATCACCCTGAGTGTGAACATCACCCTGACTGTGGACATCACCCTGACTGAACAACATCCTGTGGACATCACCCTGACTGTGAACAACACCATGACTGTGAACATCACCTTTATTGTGAACAACACCCTGACTATGGACAACACACTGTGGACATCACCCTGACTGTGGACAACACCCTGAGTGTGAACATCACCCTGACTGTGGACAACACCCTCACTGTGGACATCACCCTGACTATGGACATCACCCCAACTGTGACATCATCCTGACTGTGACATCACCCTCACTGTGGAAGGTGCCCTTCTGTCCTCCCAACTCCTTGGACATTCTCAGCGGCCAGGGTACTGCGTCCACTTGGCTGCCCCCTCCAGGCACTGTGTGCTTCCTTGTGCACAAACCGGACCGATGGAAAGTCTGACATCTCCATACAAGTACCTGGCACCCCTGGTTGACCTGAGCAGAGGTGAAGCCACTGTGGACAGCAGTGGGTGAGTGCATACATGTGTGTGTGCGCATGGGTACACACATGTATGTGTGTGTGTGTGTGTGTGTGTGTGTGTGTGTTTGGGGGATGTATTGCTGGAGTTCATAAAAGATCTGTCGGCCCTGGGTACAGTGGTTACAAAGGCCATTGTTGGAGAGAGTCTGTGGGGCAGACAGGATGTACGGATACGAGGAAGAGGCGGTCGCTCCAGGAAGAACCAGTTAGATTATTGCACAGCCGCCTCCCCTGCGGGAACAGGAAAGGAGAGGAGGCCGGAAGGGTCAGCCCAGAACCAGAGGGGAGGGGTGGCCACCCTCTGCAGTGGGGGCCTGAGTCCCAGCCACCGCCACTGCTCTCCATGGTGGCCCCAGCCTTTCCTGTCTCACTTAGCCTAATCCCTGACATGCTGCCCCACGCCAAGAAATGTGCTTTTTGCCAATCTGACAAAAGAAAATAGAAAACGGATTCATTCACACCAGACGCTATTGTTGTGTAGACTGTCACTATTTACAGTCTGAGGGAAGAGCCAGGCCCACTGAGCGGCCAGGTACTGAACGTCCCTGCTCACCCGGTTGGGAGTCGCTGCTCTGAAGCATTAGACTCGCTGGTGCGTCCAGACTTGGACACAAACCACCCCTGGCTTTGACCTTCATCTGTGAATCCCAGGTCAGTCATGCTCATGGATTCTGTTTAATTAGTGGGAGGATATGAGAGGCCTCCCGTGGCCAGAGCCAAACCTGAACTCATGCACCTCCAGGTCAAGCCTCTGCGAAGCCTGGGCGGGTGGGGACTTCTCTCCATGTTTGAGGCAGAGAGCGCTGCTCTGGTGAGGCGGGACCTCTGCCATCACTCTGCTGACCCCCCCACAGCTCCAGGGACTCAGCCAGGCAGAGGCCCAGCGCTGGGTACAGCGTCAGCATCAACCTCTCCACCGGAAACAGCCCCTCGTGGCATCGCCCGAAGGGAGATCTGCTGGCCACACTGAAGCGCTCAGAGAGGAGGTGGGACTCAGAGGGTCGCTTTCGGAGCCCACATAAGAGGAGCCGGTGCTTTCTCGGACAATGAAAAGCGCCGCTGGGACCGGTTCCTCTGTCCCACAGGCTCCCGGGGCCGGGCCAGGCCTCCCCGGGCTTATCTGTGCGGCACACGCGCTCTCCTCGCCACGGAGGGACCTGACCGGCGGTACCGATGATGGAAAGCTCTGTGCCAACAAACTGCCTGCGGTGCTGCCAGGCCTCCCGAGCCCATGGCAAGGAGCCCTGGGCAGAGGCAGGCCGCCCCCTCCCCCCCACAGCAGCCCAGACCAATGCCTGTCATTTACTGCGCCTGCCTGGGCACCAGCTGCCAGCGGATGTGGATGACCCTGTGGCGACCTCAGCCTGGCCCCTCTGGGTCGTGCTGCTTTCTCTCCTCACGGACAAGGAAATGGAGCTCCGAGGGAGGTCAGGTACCTCTCAGCTGCTCCGCTCTTCTG
Organism: Pipistrellus kuhlii; assembly: GCF_014108245.1. Taxonomy (NCBI): domain Eukaryota; kingdom Metazoa; phylum Chordata; class Mammalia; order Chiroptera; family Vespertilionidae; genus Pipistrellus; species Pipistrellus kuhlii. The sequence continues at coordinate 125,603 of NW_023425585.1, forward strand.
GCTGAGGAGGCAGAGCTGCTCCTAAAAGGAGTGAAAGCCTCATCCGGGCGCACAGCCCCTTTGCCATCCACCTCCTGAGGCTGCAGCGGGCTGCTCAGGCCCGGGGTGCCCTGGGGCAGGGGGGTTAGAAATGGGTTCAGAGCGCTGGCCCCGCTCCAACCCTCCACTGAGAAGCATTTCCGGGTCGGGCTTGTTATTCACAGGCTTTCGGGACTTGAGTTTCTCCTAAAACTTTAAATCTCTCTGGGAGACGGAAGAGTTTGAGGTTCTGCATGCAGTGGGTCCCTCTTTGGGGCCGGGCCTAGTGACAGCTCCCCCTGATGGCCTTCTGGTCTGGGCTCTGGGCCCACTCGGTCCTGGCTCTTTCTTTGAGCTGTCCGATCTCTGTCACCGTCTCTTCCTCTGCCCTCCCCTTAAATATGGCCATTCCCGCGGTGCTGCCCTTTGCCCTCTCCTGGGCTTGCTGTTATTCAGGATGTAACTTCACCAGTACCCGATGCCAACACTGTGCCAGCCAGTCTCCATGCTCACCCCTCCCTCACCCACACTGGCAGTGGCTTAGCTCCATTTGAAAGTCATTGGCACCTCACACAGACCAATTGTGAGTGTCTTACTTAGATTGCTAAGAAAATTTATTATTATTTAGCTAAGAGCCTTTGTAGGTGATCTATGTTACCATTAGCATCAATAAGTAATTAAGCAATCCTATATAATAAAAGGCTAATATGCAGATCGAACAAAAGGTGGAACAACCAGTCACTATGACCACCGGGGGCAGATGCTCAATGTGGGAGTTTCCCCTTGGTGGTCAGTGTGCTCCCACAGTGGAGGTGCCACTGGGCTGACTGGGCTGAGAGGCATTCCCACAGCGGCCCGATCCCCACAGGCCACCCCCCACCAGTGCAGGAATCCCATGCACAGGGCCTCTAGTAAATGTATAAAGTTCAAACTTCTTAGCCAAAACCCTAGTGATTGTCTTACCTGGGCTTTATAGCCATACTTTTACACCTCAGTTCCTTCCATTCTGACCCTCCCCACTTCCCCTCAGATACCCTCTGTGCCTTGGTGTCCCATTCCTAAGTGTAGACAATATTTTGATTCTATGCCTCTGGTTTTAAGTATATTTTGCTCTTAACGTTCCTCTTTATCTCGTGAACATGTGCTTACCTTGTAAACTTAACTCCAAATGTCTTCTTTTTTTGCCCAGGTCTTCTAGGCAGAGTTCGCACTGCTTTTACCTTTACATGTTAGTAACTCGGATTTTGTATTTTGATGCGAAAATGATCAGACTGTCCGTTGTGTTCGCTGTGAACCAGGTGAGCTGAGGGTCTGCGATGTACGCCTCTTGTTTTTATGGCCGGACACAGCGCCCTCGCACACGAAGAGGGATGCCGACAGTAAAGGATCCCTACATCGTGGACTTGTCCGGGTGCAGTCAGTCAGAATCACCAAGTTACTCACCCGGTGCCCTCCGGACAGGGGAGGCAGCCTCAGAAATGCAATAGTGCAGGTTCAGAGTGAATATAAACAGGAGTTTCACAAATCAGCCCTCCGAGGAGAGGCAAGGAGAACCAGCCGGCTGAGTGAGGCGCTAAGACATCAATGAGGACAAATAATTAAAACTTAAATGAGGTGGAGATTGGCAGGCGCTCCTTCCTCGCTAATACAAACCGCTCTTCACTTCCATCCCTGGGACAACATCTAGACGACCCCTCCTTTCACCCGTTAGCAATTCCACTCCTTCTCCTGAGAGTCTTCCTGCTCCCCTGGTTGTGTGCAGAGCAGACAGACGCAGAGGGACGCGGGAAGCAGGAAGAGCAGCAGGAGCAGGAACGCAATCCAGGAAAGGAGGCGTCCTTCGTTTGCATTAGTTCACTCAGTGCCTAAGTGCCGAGGTCACAGTCTGCGTATGCACTTCCTAGGGGTGGGCAAGTTCATGGCTTGGTGGATGGGCCTCATTTAGAAAGGTGCCTGTATGGGCTCAATATGAAGGTGGTTAAATGAAGCGATGATCTATGATCACTGTGCTCATGGGGGGAATGCATTCAGCTGCTAAAGCGCCCCTGTGACCGAAAGGCAGGGAAGGGCCGGGGTGGGGGCAGGTGTGGAATGGGACCAGACCTGTGGCCTGTGTGCATTGACCCCACCACCCTCTTTGGGACTTACAGGCGCTCAGCCTTCCCACACTCTCCAGAGGCCTCGGTGCACACTGCTTCCCTCCGTGCTGCTGGGCCAGCAGTGACTGGCCTAAGGTCATGTGGGGGAGTGCCAAGGTCACATGCAGAATGCCCACAGATAAAGGATCTCCTCATTCTTGTTCATTCTCTCTGAACACCAGAGGGGTTTCCAAATGGAACTGCCTCTGTGCTTGCCTGCGGAGCACACACACTTTAAGATGAAAACTACCCTGGATGGCCACTGCGAGTGGGTGCTTTTCCTGCGGGCATGGAGCCACTGTTCTCAATCTAACAGCCATCAGAGAGATCACCACAGCATGATGAGAAAACACCAGCTGTGTGCGCGCCATATTTGAGTCTCTCCAGCTTAAGTCCATTTGGAAAAAAAAAAAAAATTCATCCATGTCCTTTTAGTTTTACTAATAAACTTATAATTTTCATAAAATATTAAACATCATGTTTTGTTTTTCTAATAGTCCTAATATAGGCTGCAATTCCTAGAGTGACATTTTTTAATGTTTTTCTATGGGAAACTTTCTGTTGTGTCTTTTGTTCCTTGACCCTATGTCTTCATTTTGAGAATTGAGTGAGATCCTTATCCTATCTAATAAAAGATTAATATGAAAATCAACTGTCACTCTAACACACAAGATGGCTGCCCCCATGTGGACAAAAGATGGCTCCTACAAGATGGTCAGCAAGGGAGAGCAGTTGGGGGTAGTCAAGCCTGCAGGGAAGGGCAGTTGGGGGGACCAGGCTGCAGGGGAGAGCAGTTGGGGTGGGGCAGGCCTGCAGGACAGGGCAGTTAGGGGTGACCAGGCCTGTAGGGTAAGGCTGTTGGGGGCAGGGGGACCAGACCAGCAGAGGAAGGCAGTTAGGGGTAATGAGGCTGGCAGGGGAGGGCATTTAGAGGTGAGCAGGTCAGCAGAGGAGGGCAGTTGGGGGGGACCAGTCCTGCAGGGGAGGGCAGTTGGGGGCAACCAGGCTACCAGGCAAAGGCAGTTAGGGGTGACCAGGCCAGCAGGGGAGTGGTTATGGGGTGATCAGGCTGGCAGGTGGAAGTGGTTAGGAGCAATAAGGAAGGCAGTTGGGAGCCAGCAGTCCTGGATTGTGAGAGGGATGTCTGACTTCTGGTAGGATCAGGCCTAAATGGGCAGTCGGACATCCCTCAAAGAGTCCCAGATTGGAGAGGGTGCAGGCTGGGCTGAAGGACACACACCCCTGTGCATGAATTTCATGCACCAGGCCTCTAGTTAATAATAATATTAATAATAATGAGTGTTATTATTCTCATGATAGATTGCTGTGACAACAATAGATGTTTATAAACACACACACAAAAAAATGTTTACAGATACAGTGGCCAAGCCAGGCATGACTCCCAGACGGAGACACAGCAGCCCAACTCCACAGCCAGTGGGGACACTCATTCCCTCAAAAATCTTCCTCACATTTTGCTCTCTGTCTGGAATTCCACCGTCAGGATTTCAGACTTGAGTGAAACTTAATGTGATGAGGAAGGACCTACCGCTGACACCAGTTTCTCCTGGGCACGAAACCTCAAAAGCGATCCCTCAGGGTGTCTGCAGGGCTGAAAGGAGTTCGGGGCACACTGATCCAGGGGGAGGGCTCAGAACCCTGTGGTTCCCCAGGCTCCTGACCTTAAGTCTCTCCCTTATGCCCCACCCACCCTGTCTTCTCTGGCAACCTCTGCACGGCACGTTTAAACATCTACCAGCTGGGGGTCAGCATCTGGGGGGCAGGCTGCTAGGCTGCTGCCTACAAGGTCTACCATCTTGGAAAAGTGTCCCCGTTGGCCCCAGGCATGGGCCCCAGCTCTCTCGTAGCGCTCACAGCGACAAATGACTCCCAACACTTCTCTGGTCCAGCCTCCCACTGCACTGGCACTGCCTTCCCAGGAGAAACTGGGTCTCTTGTTCACTCATTCACTCACTCAGTGAGGGCCCTGTCAGTGCTTAATCCCAGGCAGCACACCTGTCCTTGGCCAGAGAAGAGCTCAAGGCATGTCTGTGGGATGAATGAATAAATGAATGAATGAACAAATGATGGGATGAGTGAGTAAAGCGGCCACCACAGTGAACACAAACTTCTACTTCACAAGTTCACCGGCTGGTCCTGGTTACTGATGGTCACAAACTGCCACCAGAGGCAAATGTATAGCTGTCTCTCTTCTGGAAAGTTCTATAGTGAGGCACAGGAAGAGGCTGTGTGATGAGAGTAAGATTAAGCAGGTTGATAACATCGGGCTCCAATCACCCTCCCCACGGTGGACCGAATGATGAATGCGGCCTGTCAGGCCTCTCTAAATTCCGGAGCACCTGCCTCCGGCTTCCAGGGAAGCCCTTCCCGTCTGCTTCTGAGCAGAAGTGAGGAAATGCATTTCAACCTTAACTTTATCTTGGCAGCTCCCGAAGCTGGTTCTGCTTCCTGGAATTTCCCATCAGGAAGCTGTTTTTCTGGACTTCCTTTGGCCTCTTCACTAGCTGACAGGGCAGAGAGGTCAGGCTAGACTGTTGACATGTCCAGAGATGGGAGAGTTTCTTAAAAACACATTTTCAGGGCAGAGCAGGTATCGTGTTTGAAGCCAACATCAGAAAATATACTTGGGGACCAGACAAAGTCTAAGGGGTCTGGCTCACCATCTCCTGGTGGAGAAAGCAAAGCACCCTGGTTTTTCCAACAGGGTTTGCATTGTGTAGGCATCATTGTCATTTCAGGGATAGGAGACAGTCATGGGCATTAGAGCTGACACTTGATACCTAATTCCTCTAGTGCAGGTTGCCATGGTGAGATGCTGCCCTGGAGTTCTGGAGCCGTTGCAGGTAGAGCAGAACCATTTTTCACTCTCTCCCTTCCTTCGTTTTGCTCATTTCCATGGTCCTCTGAAAATGTACCCTGTTCTAGCATGCTAGTGGCCCGGTGTACGGAATTTGTGCACATGAAAAGGGAATTAATTAGAGAAAATATTGTAATATTGCTATTTGCCCTTTATCTATTATTGAAGTGTTAGAGATTACAGAAAATTAGTAATATCTATATGAAAATCTCCCTCCTGTCAGAGTCTGGGGTGGGCTGTGGGACCCAGAGTCAAGTCCCTACCCACCACCCATACTCACTTCAAAAACACAGGAGACCTGGCCCCAGCTGGCCCCACCCCCTTTAAGTCCCTCTGGGTGGAGGCACAGCCTCAGGTCCCCTGTCAAGCCCCGCTGGGTGGAGGGCTCAGTCTCAAGTCCCCTGGCTCAGTGCCGGGGTGGGGGCCATGGCCTGAGGCCCCCTGTCAAGCCCTGCAGGGCAGGGCGTGCGGCCTGAGGTCCCTGGCCCTGGCCAGCCGCCATGCAGCCAGCTTCAGGTCCCTGCTGTTTGGTGGTGATGTTATGGCATCCGGCTAATTTGCATATTCCTCTATTATATTGATGGATAGATAGGACTTCCAAAGTTGTTCAATATTCAACAGGACTTAAGCAACCTGTGGGTTTGACACTATGCTCAATATCATGGGGGATTTGATGATGCGTCAGACACTCCCCTACCCCCACCCCCAGTCTCCAGGAAGCACAGAGTCTGCTGTCAGGACAATGCAGCGGCCTCCAAAATGACGTGCAGTGAAACCTGGGAGCAGGCTCAGGACTCTGATCCCACTGGCTGCGCTGTAATGGAATCTGACTATGTGCTGCCAGCTATCACCTTGGTTACCATCCAGGGAATGTCCTTTCCAGCGGTGAGCTGGATGCACATTGTTCACCAATCTTGCATTTTCCACCTCTTGGAGCTGTCAACCCTATTTCTCAAGGGTCCCTGGCATCACTCACCCGAGTCCCAAGTCAGTCCCTCATGATCGTCGCTGCTGAGTGGCACAGGCTGTCCTCACCACCCGGAGTTGCACGTGTTCCTTCCACAAGGATTCCAGCTACGGGGGCCGTCACAGCTCAGGTCAGAGGCGAGGACCTGACCCTCCGATCTGGGCCAGTGGTGTTCTCAGTGGGAAGGAGTGGCTGATGGGGGTAAATACCCGGACACTGTGCCCACTCACCCAGGCCGAGGCTCAGCGCTAAGCGCCATTCCTCCTTCCCGTCTGTCTCCCTCCTTCACAGCAACACCGGGACCTGAGGCCCGAGCCGGCCGCCTGCGGTAGGTAATAATGGCAATGCATTCGACTCATTTAGACGTTATTTAAATTTGTTTACATTAGTTTACATTTGATTTGTGCGCAATATTTACAAATTACTTTCTCAAAAATTATAGGCCTTAAGAGTCCATGAAATGTGTCAGGCCATTTAGTTATGCCCATTTCTAAGCTGAAGACCTGTGTTTATGCCTTAGAAAAAATAAATACTCTGAAATCAGTGGAATGTTTATCGTGCATATTACAATAAAAGCAAAGTAGCGGAAATCTAAATAAGCATTATGCATTATTTCATGTTTTTCTCTCAACAAGTGGTTATAGGCTTAAAATAATTTAATTTTTTTCATTTATATGATGCATCTGCCATCGACATTTCATTCCTGCTTCTGAAAGCATTAGCAATTACTCAGCAGCATCAAGCATTCCCACCACCACACCTCATCTTTCAAACCCAGCTCTCATTGTGGGAGAAAAAGCACCTTTTAAAAATCACCTGATCAGCTCGGGGCTGTGCATTATAACCTGAAAGCATTTGGAGAGAGCGGGGCCCCTCCGGCTCGGAATGAGAGCCCTGCTCCTCAGAACAAACGTGCAGGCACCGACCATCTCCCGCAGGGTCCGTGTCCGAGTCCTCGTGCGACCCACACGCAGCTTCTGCACCTGTAAATCCAGAATACATGAGGAGATATTCAATTTGAGTTTTGCTGTGGGATTCCTCTTCCCTCGAGACCCTGAGAGAGAAACGTCCCCATCGGCGAAGAGAACCTGCTTCCTGCAGACCCGTGACCACCTTCCAGAGCCGGGAGCTGGTTTGCTCCCGATACGTTAATGCAAACCGGGACCGCGCTGGGGGCCAGCAGTCCGGCCATGCACAGGGGACTCGCACATCCTGTTGCACTCACGACTCTTGAGTCGCTGAGAGTCTGCCTGGACAGAGACGTGGGAAGGAGGAAAGGGACCGGACATAGGAAACCCTCCAGGTCTTCCCCGTTTCCATGGGAACATCCCACCTTTTCTGCCAGCCGCAGGCCGAGATCTTGGAAGTGGGCTGCAGAAGACAGAGCCGAGAGTACGGTCCTGTGGTCAGCTGGGGCCACCCCGGGGATGTGGGCCCAAAGATGTGAGGACCGTCCTGAAGGCCCATGAGAATGGAGAAAGGTCTTAGTTGGCTGCCTTGTAAGACTGTTAACATTAACATGTTCAAACCTGCAAAGAATTTGAGCCCAAAGAGTTTATTTGAGCCAAACTGTCCACAATTGCCGGGAGGCAGAACCTCAATGGGTTGAGATGATGCTCCGGAGAATGGCGGGTTACATCTGTATTTATACATGGCAATCAAAGGAGGACATAGGTGGGTTACATGAAATCCACTGGTGATGGACTAGAGAGGCGGAGAAAGCACAGCGGGGAAACCCCTGGGATTGGATTAAAGGTAAAATGATGGACACAAGCTTAGGTGGTGCAGGAACAACTTTGTGATGACTTTAGGGCTGAGTTTGCAGACCGCCACGGTGGTCCCTGCCCCTTTGCTGGGGTTCTTCCTTCTCTGCTGGTAAGTTAAAAGCCTGCACATGAGCAAACAGGGCTGAGCTGGAGTCTGGAGCAGGTCCTCCCACTCCTCACAGGAACCTGCTCCTTTACACACCAACACGCCTCCGTTCCGCACGAGAGACTGATCCTCACTGGTTTGAGCAGATGCAGCTGGTGCGCGTCACGTGCATGGGGTGTGCACCAGGCTGGTGTGCGCGAGGACCCACAGCACAGCTACCGAGACCCCTGTGAAGTTGCAGAGACCCTGCCCCCTGAACCCCGTGAGAGCCCGCAGAGCCCTGCCCGCTGCACCCCGTGAGAGCCCGCAGAGCCCACCCGCTGCACCCCGTGAGAGCCTGCCCGCTGCACCCCGTGAGAGCCTGCCCGCTGCACCCCCTGAGAGCCCGCCCACTGCACCCCGTGAGAGACTGCCCGCTGCACCCCGTGAGAGCCCGCCCGCTGCACCCAGTGAGAGCCCGCAGAGCCCTGCCCGCTGCACCCCGTGAGAGCCCGCCCGCTGCACCCCCTGAGAGCTTGCCCACTGCACCCCCTGAGAGCCTGCCCGCTGCACCCCCTGAGAGCCCGCCCACTGCACCCCGTGAGAGACTGCCCGCTGCACCCCGTGAGAGCCCGCCCGCTGCACCCAGTGAGAGCCCGCAGAGCCCTGCCCGCTGCACCCCGTGAGAGCCCTGCCCGCTGCACCCCGTGAGAGCCCGCCCGCTGCACCCCGTGAGAGCCTGCCCGCTGCACCCCCTGAGAGCCTGCCCGCTGCACCCCGTGAGAGCCCGCCCGCTGCACCCCCTGAGAGCCTGCCCGCTGCACCCCCTGAGAGCCCGCCCGCTGCACCCCCTGAGAGCCTGCCCGCTGCACCCCGTGAGAGCCCGCAGAGCCCTGCCCACTGCACCCCCTGAGAGCCTGCCCGCTGCACCCCCTGAGAGCCCGCAGAGCCCGCCCGCTGCACCCCCTGAGAGCCTGCCCGCTGCACCCCGTGAGAGCCCGCAGAGCCCTGCCCACTGCACCCCCTGAGAGCCTGCCCGCTGCACCCCCTGAGAGCCCGCAGAGCCCGCCCGCTGCACCCCGTGAGAGCCCGCCCGCTGCACCCCCTGAGAGCCTGCCCGCTGCACCCCCTGAGAGCCTGCCCGCTGCACCCCGTGAGAGCCCGCCCGCTGCACCCCGTGAGAGCCTGCCGCTGCACCCCCTGAGAGCCCGCCCGCTGCACCCCCTGAGAGCCTGCCCGCTGCACCCCCTGAGAGCCCGCCCGCTGCACCCCGTGAGAGCCTGCCCGCTGCACCCCCTGAGAGCCCGCCCGCTGCACCCCGTGAGAGCCTGCCCGCTGCACCCCCTGAGAGCCCACCCGCTGCACCCCGTGAGAGCCCGCCCACTGCACCCCCTGAGAGCCAGCCCGCTGCACCCCCTGAGAGCCCGCAGAGCCCTGCCCACTGCACCCCCTGAGAGCCTGCCCGCTGCACCCCCTGAGAGCCCGCCCACTGCACCCCGTGAGAGACTGCCCGCTGCACCCCGTGAGAGCCCGCCCGCTGCACCCAGTGAGAGCCCGCAGAGCCCTGCCCGCTGCACCCCGTGAGAGCCCTGCCCGCTGCACCCCGTGAGAGCCCGCCCGCTGCACCCCGTGAGAGCTTGCCCACTGCACCCCCTGAGAGCCTGCCCGCTGCACCCCGTGAGAGCCCGCCCGCTGCACCCCCTGAGAGCCTGTCCGCTGCACCCCCTGAGAGCCCGCCCGCTGCACCCCCTGAGAGCCTGCCCGCTGCACCCGTGAGAGCCCGCAGAGCCCTGCCCACTGCACCCCCTGAGAGCCTGCCCGCTGCACCCCCTGAGAGCCCGCAGAGCCCGCCCGCTGCACCCCCTGAGAGCCCGCCCGCTGCACCCCCTGAGAGCCTGCCCGCTGCACCCCCTGAGAGCCTGCCCGCTGCACCCCGTGAGAGCCTGCCCGCTGCACCCCGTGAGAGCCTGCCGCTGCACCCCCTGAGAGCCCGCCCGCTGCACCCCCTGAGAGCCTGCCCGCTGCACCCCCTGAGAGCCCGCCCGCTGCACCCCGTGAGAGCCTGCCCGCTGCACCCCCTGAGAGCCCGCCCGCTGCACCCCGTGAGAGCCTGCCCGCTGCAACCCCTGAGAGCCCACCCGCTGCACCCCGTGAGAGCCCGCCCACTGCACCCCCTGAGAGCCAGCCCGCTGCACCCCCTGAGAGCCCGCAGAGCCCTGCCCACTGCACCCCCTGAGAGCCCGCAGAGCCCTGCCCGCTGCGGCTTATCCATCCTGTCCATTTCTCCAATGCCTCCTGAGGATTGGCTCCATTCTCAGACTGCAGCATTTTGTGCGATAAACACCCCTAGAGACCCATTCAGAGGCCCGTGACGTGCAGCCAGGAGATCGCTCTGTGAGCAGCAGGGCCCTGGCAGAGATTTTGAAATTGCTTTTAGGAAGCCCTTATGGAGTCCCAGCAGGCTGAGTCAGCAGGAGGGGGGAGGGGGAGGGGGAAGGGGGGAGGGGGAGGGGGGCGGGGGAGGGGGAGGAAGGCCTCCCAGGGTGAAAAAGAGTTGCTGAGTCACCAATCAGTTTCGTCCTCACTGAAGGTTAGGAAACCAAACTGATTCTGCTTCCTGATGGGCGGGCTTAGGGGAGCACAGCCCCACCCAAGAAGTGTTCCAAATACAAACCGAGACAGACTCCAATTAAAATCTGGAATCTAACTTTCTGTCCACAAGAAACAGGAGGAAGAGAGAAGCTGAATGACTCCAGGAACATGGGATGTTCCGACCCAGTTGTTTTAGTAAGTAAACCAGAACGCTAACAACAGGAAAAGATAAATTTAAAAGGGAGGGACGTATGATAGTTCTGGATTAAGAGAAATTTAAAAAGTAGGTGCGATACATTAAACAAAATAAGTTATATTCTGATGGAACAAGCCAACTATAAAAATCTTTTAGACAATTGGGGCATTTAAATATGAAGTGGGTATTGGATGGTATTTAGAAATTATTGTTACTTCTAGGTTATAATGATGGATTATAATAATACGTGAAACAATATTGCCTTGAAATGCTAAGTAAAGCAGTTGGAAGGAAATGGAGGCGAGTGCTGGATTCGGGTTACTCAGAGAAAAGCTCAGAAACTGGCGGGGTGAAGGGCCCTGGGCCACACGAGTTTCATATTTACAATGCAGCGTGTTTAGGAAGCAGAGTGGCAAAAGGAAACCTAACCCTGAGAATATTGCATTCCGTATCCGTGACCCATAGCAGAATGACCGTCACTAAGTCACTAAGCACACGTCGTCAGGGCTCTCTGAGTCCCCGGTGGCGATGGTGCCCCCCCATCCCCCTCCACCCCCCCCCCCTGCCCCTCACCAGGCGCCGAGGAGTCTGCAGGTGACAGGATGCTGAGAGTGAGGAGCCGCCTCAGTGGGAAGCAGGTGGATTCCCATGGAGCAGTTCCAGGAGGGACAGCAAGTCTGACTTGATTACTACCCCCCCCTCCCGCCGGCCCGTCTGACTCTCCACCTCTCCTAGAAGATGTAATTCCCTTGCACCAGTTTAGGCATGAACGTTTAAAAAAATTAAGCATAATGAGCTTGAACAGCAGATAAGCAGGAAATGAGAGTGACACCCTCACCACAGTGGCGGGAGCGGCCTCCTCTCTGGTCACCAGGCGCTGCCTGCGCCTCAGACACCAGAGAAGCAGCCGGGACCAGTGCGGGGGCATCTGGGCAGCCTTGGGCAACGGACTTGCCTGGACAGCCCCTGCCCAGCTGGTGCCAGTGTGAACACATATTTTTCTCACCAGATGATCATATCTCACAGGCATAGCCAGGCCATTCAGCTGGCGCTCCTGCCGGCTGCCCACTTGGCTGAGGCCGCTGGAAACGCGGGCCTGCGGCCAGGAGACACGGATTGCTGCTCCCGTGCGGAGGGTCTGAGATTCCACTCTGCTGGGCGGGCAGGCAGCGCTCTCTCTGCTGGTGCTTGTGTGCACGGAAACCTCTTGGTTCATCGGAGAGAGTGCAATAAGGAGTCACTATTTCTTTGAAAAGTTACGAGTGGCTAACATTGACCCTAAAATCCACCAAACGCAGTCGTAGGCCCACACCCTGGTCCCCTGGGCACGTGACAGCCCAGACTGCCATCTGACTGCGCGTCAGCAGGCCGTGTCCACCTTGCCCCTAGCCATAGGCAGCCCGGGCAGATGCTCTCCACCCGGTCATTTATGTCGGGGACCCTCCACGTCGCAGGCTCAGGGCCCCGGTGGGCACATCCCGGGGAAATGACGAGCGAGGCTTATTTACTGTAGAGACAGCGATGGGGGAGTTTCTAGCAGCGAGAAGCTGAGGTGCTGGACATGGCAGTGAGGAGTCCCCGTGGACTCGGCTTCTTGGGCTTTTTTACAAAAGGCTTGACCCACATTGGCTACAAATAACCAGAGACCAAGTGTCTTTACTCAGGATCAGGTTTGTTCACTCTGCAGGCTTCTATGCAGGAAACTTTACAAATGCATGGACACAACAGACGGCTTCTGTTAGCAAACTCAGCCCCCCTAATGCAGACAGGAGCCCCGGAGTGTGCGGCGGGAAGGACAAACCAGACACCCAGAATGCAAAGCGTGGCGTGTCCTCGGTCTGTGTGGAACCTTCCCTGGGCTCCTCTGGGCCTCTAAGGGTGGCAACTGCGGGCAGCTCCTCTGTGTGTGGGCTCTTCTCCTTCCTCCCTCCCCGTGTCCCTGGACCCCACCCCCGCGGCGTGACTGGTGCTGGCTATGGGTGGCATTTACTCCCCTCCTGGAACAGCTGTCAGGGCTTACGGAGACAGAGCGGATGAAGCGCCCAGGGTGGACATCACTCGGAAAAAGCAGTTTGTAAACAGATGAGGCACAGGACAGGCTGGTGATGTCACACAGTCAGACTTCTCGTTAAAGGCCGACTGAAACCCCCTGCACGCACTGCTGTTCCATGAAGCTTTGTGAACCAGCCCCGCACCTGTGTCTGTGGCAGCGGTCTCCCCGTTCCTGGGACGAGCACCCTGATAGCCGGCCAAGAACGGCGTCACCGGGCCGGGGGACCCAAGGTGGTCCTCCAGACATGGTGCAGAGGGAGCTCTTCCGTTTTTCTTGTGTAAAAACACTCACAACTGGACTCAGGTGTTTCATCTGCCCATTTCTTTGTCTTTTCATGTCTGTAAGGACAAATGAGCCACCCACCATTGTTCTCCAACTCTTTGAAGAAATATTTAATGAGCTAGTATAATATTCCGCTGCTAGGCAAACTCTGCTCTCAGATTGCTTAGAGTCAAAGGGGAAAAAAAGCCCCAAGAAACCAGAAACCCCAATCAAAAAGGATATGTGCACCCCTATGTTTATAGCAGCACAATTCACCACAGCTAAGACTGGAAAAGGCCTAAGTGCCCATCAGCAAGTGAGTGAATAAAAAGCTGTGGTGCGTCTACACAATGGGATACTTCACTGCTGTAAAAAAGAAGGCACTTGTACCATTTGCAGCAGCACGGAGTGACTTGGAGAGCATTGTGCTAAGTGAAATAAGCCAGTCGGAGAAAGACAGATATCACATGATCTCACTCCTTTGTGGAATATAGTGAACAACATAAACTGATGAACAAAAATAGAGCCAGAGACAGAGAAGCATCGATCAGACCGTCAAACCTCAGAGGGAAGGTAGGGGAGGGTGGGAGAGGGGTGTTAAGAGAACAACCAAAGGATTTGCCTGCATATGAGCAGAACCAATGGACACAGACAGTAGGGGGGTGAGGGCATGTGCTGGGGGGTGTGAGTGGCCAGGGAGAGGTCAATGGGGGGGGGGGGGGAAGGATATATGTGATACTTTAAACAATAAGGAATTTAATTTAATTTTTTTTTTTTTTTTTTTTTACAAAGAAAGCACAAACACCACTGTTAATATAAGGAGACACACCATATAGAGGGAGGAGCTCAGAAAAGACCGCTGACGAGACTCCTGCTCTGGGGCAGGGGCAAACCGACTTTACCAGCATGTGCCCTCCAGGCCAATGACAGCCCGGCCCGGTGAGGGCTCTCTAGCGAATCCCTCATCTGGGAAAGGGTGGGAGGTGGGGCCTGGAGGACTGGTGAGATTCGGGGGACTCTGAGCAACTCAGGGTGCGAGTGGACACTGGAGAGCAGCAGCTGACTATGCTGTGAGCACGACCTGGCCAGACATTTCTAAGCAATCTGTCGCCGAGAAGCACTGGGCCATGGAAGCCAAGCCAGCCACAGACAAAGATCCATTATGTCATCCTGCTGCTCCCAGAGGCCCGGTCAGCGGTCAGCAGGGGCCTGGGCTGCCTCGCTGTGGAGCTGTGGGTCAGCCAGGGCGGGGCCCAAGGACCGGCCGCTCCCTACTTCCTCCGAGGCTCTGCAGAACGTTCCCAGGACCCGGGTGAGCGGGGTGTCAGCTCTCCTGGCTCTGCAGCCACAGAGCCCAGTTTATTTTAAATGAAAACCACTCAGGGCGCAGCAGAAAGCAGGCGCGTCTTCAAGTTGCTCTTTTCTGAGCTGCTGGCGCCTGGGAAAGGAGGCTGCTGCTGTCGAATCTCCTTTCAGCAACGCGTGCAGACGTGTTCACAGACATCACGGAGGAGTCTGTCCTCCTACGATGCTTCTGGCATTATTTTCTCTGCTCATCCTGCTATACCCGTCAGCCCCGGTGCTGCCACCCAATGACTGTGCCGCTCCCTGGGGCCTGTCCTGCTCGGTCGTGGCAGCTGCTGCGGGAGGCCCCTTGGGGACTGGGGAAGCCGTGGCCAGGATAGAGGGTAGCCTCTGGGATCTCAGGGTTCTCTGTCCACAGCCAGCACAGCTGGGCCTCTAGGCACAGTCCCCAGGACGGTCCTGCCAGCGTCCCGATGAGAGTGGGCCAGAAGGCTCTCTTCTTGCCGCAGCCTTATGCAGCATGAGGGCTGGAGCAGAGTCCACTAAGCTGTCCCACTCTGACCACGGGACCCAGACCCAGGCCTGCTGTTGGCCAAGTCCTCAGGGATTTTACTGCCCTGCTGCCCTCCACTACCATCTCCCCTCTCGTGCAGCACCGCTGTCTGCCTGCCCCGCCCCCATGGTCCTGCACCGCTCAGTGTCTCCCCTCAAACCCCCGTGTTTTCCTGAGTGCACCTCACTCTCTAAAGCTCTGGTCTCACCCTCCCGCCACTTACTCTCCACTTGCTGGCTCATTGGCCACAGAGCCTCTGACCCCGTCCCCCTGGGGACCAGTTTCCATCCTCCTGTAATGAAGGGCCACACAGGGCTGACAGCAGCGCTCGCTGATGGACCTGCAGTTCTGTGGGCAGGGACACAGCGGGGCACTGGGGGTGCCAGGCGCATCTCTGCCCAGCGGCTTCGGAGAACCACCAGCTCGGTGTCCAGCCTCTTCCTTCGGCAAGAACAGCCGAGCCCCTCACACCTCCGCAGGTCCTGCCTCTGCCTCCTTCCCCGTGCGGATTCTGATCACAGAGGCCCAGGGATCCAGGACACCCTCCAGCCTCAGTCCACTGCAGCGCCATCCAATTCCACCCGTTCAGTTTTGCGGGTCGCCCTGTAACATCTGGGGACAGATGCAAATGTCACAGCTGGTTTTCCTGTCTTCACACCTTGTGAGAGCTGTCAGTTCAAACAACGGTCTGAGGCCTCTCTGAAGCTTGGGGTTCACCCTCCAGGGGACGAACACCCTCAAGAGACCCACAGAATGCTTACATCTAACGCTCTGCTCCCCGTGGCTTCTTGGCACTGGGCACGCCCCGAGGATAAATTTTAAGGGGGGACATTTAATGGCTCACAAACCACAACATAAAAATGACGGCTGGGTCCGCCTTCTTGTGAAAACACCTCCCAGTTTGGCCTTCACGGTTGATTCGCATCCTCTGATCTCCTCTCAGACCTGAAGGGCTGGGGTACAGCTGGAGGATGAGCTGAGAGTGAGAGTTGGAGCCCTCAGAGCTGGTGCCAGGCCTGCAGGTGGCGGGGAGGGGGCAGCCACTGCATCACAGCCCCCAGCAGTGGCTTCAGGCGCTCCTCTGGGCAACTCCCCGGCGTGCAGCAATGGTCTCAATGGGAGTCCCAGATTTCCCAATAAATCTCCAAACAAAATTAATTTTAATGGCTTTAATCAGCCTTAATGCACTGCTCCTGTTAGTGTCTGCTCCTTTTGTGAGCGTGTGGAGGAAACACTTAGAGGAGCACACCAGCAGGCCAAACAGGGAAACAGTTGGTCCAAAATCTTTTGCAATTAATTGCCTGTGTGCTATCTGCTCACCTCCCTCAGGCTGGGGCTAGGTCATGGGTGGAGACAGGACCAGGAGCCTAGACTCTGATTTATTTCTCTTCAGAATGGCTATTTCCTTCCCAGCAGACAAGCAGTCAGGAGGAAAAAATACACACGTGTTATTTCTTAGCTGTGCTTTCCTGGTCCTCAAGCCCCAGCTCTGAGAGCTGTCCCGGAGGTCACAGCTCCCACCCCTACCCTCCTCCCTCCTTTTAAAATCTGGCCGCGGTTGTCAAGAGGAAATTAATCTTTTGCAGCCAAATGAAATTTGGGCTTCCCAGCACTAGCCCTAATGAAAAATGCATTAACAGCACCAGAAAGCCTGGCTCCGGGGACCAGAGGGCACATTTAAATAATCCCATGAATACAGATCAATATACTAATTTACTTACAGCCTCTGTGCGCCGTGTTCGCGTCGGAATAAGTCATCTGCGCTGCGATGTTTCACGTGAATTTGCGGCATCTGCTGTTTTACATATTAAGTTACTCTTGGCCTTCGGAGCTTCGTGCGGGACACTGAGCCCTGAGGCCTGGGGTTGGGTGTCCGAATCCAGCCGGGAGGCCATCACGGGCTCACAGGGCCGGGAGCCAGGCTTGAGCGCCCGGCAGGCACAGAACGGAGGCTGAGACGCCGCAGGCCACGGGGACTTCGGGGTGAGGAAGGGGAGCCCCCTGAGCAAGGCTGGGCCATGCCTCATAAGCACCAGGGCGGCCTCGGAGAGAGAGTCCCGCCTCGAACGATGGGTCCAGACGTGACCCGTCTCAGGAAAGGTTCTTACTTAATCGCCAGGTTTCCCTGGTGCCGGCGCCTCACCGGGCTTGAGAACAAAGAGGAAGGACCCGGACTGGGCTGCTGGGAGCCAGGTGTCCACACAGGCCAGCGCTGGGCACGGGGGATGGTGCTGCCCAACGGCGGGGCGGGTGAGGCCTGGAGCCCGCCAGTGCCCTGCTGCACTCGCTGTGCTCATTCCCATGGAGCCCGTTGGGCACACACCAGCTGCCACCCCGGGAGTCTGCCCAGACGGGGCTGCGGACATGGATGGAGAGCAACAGCTTAGTCACCGAGGGCAGCCATGGAGGTGGCCCAGCAGCCCAGCCCCCCTCCTGCTCCAGCATGAAGTACGGTCACATCAGGTGAGCGGTTCCCCCAAAGCGGGTGTCCAGCTGCTCCTGGCAGCGTGACTGGCACGGTCGGCGGCAGAGGGAGCCCACGTGCCCACGGAGGCGGGTGGGTCACGCACATGGACCATTAGCCTGAGGAAGGAAGATATCACGGAACATGCTACAACATAGAGACCTTGAAGCTCTTAAGTTTATAAAGCCAGACACCTCAGGACAAATTCTGTTCGACCAAACTCACATCGAGTGCCCAGAGGAGCCCTGGGCACAGGGCAGGAGGAGAAGGCTGCCAGGGACAGGGGGGTGGGGGGGTTGAGTGGGAAGGGAGAGGGGATGGGAAGGAGGAGCTGGTGCTTAACGAGGGTGGGATTTCAGTGCTGGCAGATGAAAATGATGCGGATGGTGGTTGTGATGGTTACTTAATCCCAAGAACTGTACCCTTAGAAAGGGTCAAAGTGGTCAATTGTGCGCTAAGTGTATTTATCCCAACGAAAGAAACAGCACTTTTAAAAAAAGTAACAAAGCAAGATCTCAGCGGCTCTGCCAGTGCCGCCTCCTCCAGGAAGTCCCCGTGCCAGGCACCCACCAGGCCTCCAGCTCCGCAGGCTTCCGAGGACCGTGGCAGCTCTGGGTTCTCGGCAGGTTCGGTTTTCGCTTGAAACCGTGTGGTGATGGGGCGGTCAGTGCCTGGGCCCCCGGCTCCCTCCCCTCAGTGCTGCTTCAGGGCCGTCTCCCCCCTTGCTGGGGCAGGGCCGGAGGTGAAGGAGCTTGGCACACAGAGAACGCCATGCAGGTGGGCATGGTATTATTGTGCTTGCCCAGAGAGAAGTAATGGCTTCTCTCCCATACGGCTCCCGAGATGCTGGGCCGGCAGGGCTGTGAGACAGTCAGGCTTTGGCCTCTCTCTCTCCCCGCTGAGTCCCGAGAAGACATTAAGGCGGCGAGAGAGTGAGGGAAGCTCACCTCAGAGTGATGGGGAGGCTCCAGGAGCAGAGAGTGTGGGGAGCGGTGTGGATCACGGAGCCTGGGAGGCTGTGTGTGCGTGCTGACAGGCACTCTGCATGGCTGCACCTGCGCAGCGGGCGGCACAGTCCCAGTGAGGACAGCGCCCTGCCTTTGTGGGCCTGGGTCCGGCAGGACCCACCTCCTGGGCTGTCCTCCCTGTGGCCACCCAAATGGGTTGCACATGCTGTCGCTGTATTCAAGCTCTGTATAACGTGAGCAAGGCTCTCTGCCCTTTCCTCACACTCAGCCCCGGAGATACGCAGTCGGTGCTGCTGCTGTGATGAAGGAGACACTGGGGACACACACGCTTGGAGCAGAGGCCACGGATCTGTGAAGGCCGGAGGGAGCAGGACAGAAAGAAGACAAAGGGAAGCGGCCCAGTAGCAAAGGTTAGTGAGCACCATGAGGTGATGGAGAATTTCCCTGGAGAGCAGGGCAAGCTCTCTCCAGCAGAAAGAAGAGCTGGCTGGTGAAGGGGTGGGGACAGGTGAGCCTGGGACAGGGTGAGGTCACAGCCTGCCACCTTGGCATGGCCACATCCCATGACTGGGATGGAGATGGAGTCCCTTATGGGGGTCTGCCCGGGAGGCTCCTGCTTCGTAGTTTGCCAACAGGACCTGCTGTGGAACAACCCCTGCCTCCAGGTCCCGGGTCTGCAGGATCAGTCCCACGTGGTTGGAAACTCAGATCTGCCTCCTCCCAGATCTCCAGGCACCGCAGCTGCATCATCTGCTCTTTAATGCCCTTGGCCGTGTTTCTTAAAAGCTGGTTGCTAAAACCCTTGAGCCACGCTGGTCGGCTGGGCTGTTTAACTTGTTGAAGAACTGCCAGTTTCCAAAGCAGCGGCACCATTCTGCATTCCCACCAACAAGGTGTGGATACCGATTCTCCACCCAGCACTGCCTGGTGTGTCATGTGCATTTGGGGTCGTGGCACTCACAGTGGCGGGAAGCAGCCCCTCGTTGGGCTTCAACGTGCATTTTCCCGAAGGCTCTGAATCAGAGTCTTCTGTGCCTTTGGGGAAATGTCTGCTCTGATCCTTTGCCTACTTCTGAGCGAACCTTTTTAATGTAGAGTTATAGTGAGTGTTACGTATTCTGGATATAAGTCCCTTATCTGATACATGCTATGTAAATATTTTCTCCTGTTCTGTGTCTTGTCTTTTCAAGTCCTTGATAAAATCATTGCAAGGCAAAATTTTAACTTTTTATCAAGTTCAGATTATCTATTTTATTTTTATTTTGTTGTTAATACTTTACTGCCCTATGCAAGAAATATTTGCCCACACCAAGGTGCCAAAGACTTACACTTATGTTTTGCCTAAAAGTTTAAAAGCTTTAGCTCTTACTTTTAGGGGGGCGATCCACTTTGAGTAACTTCCTTCTTCTGAATGTGGACCATCAGCTATTCCAGGAGTATTTGTATAAAAGGCTGTTTACCCATTGTCTCAGCATCTTTGTAGAAAATTAATTGACCATAAGACAAGAGTTAATTTCTGAACTTAAAATTCTACCCATTGATCTACATGTCTACCCATATGCCAGTACCACACCATTTTGATTATTGGGGCTTTATAATGCATTTTCAAATCAGAAAGTGTGACTTCTCCAGGTTTGTTCTTTATTATTATTTTAATATTTAAATACTGCTGTTTATCCTGGGTTTTTAACCACTTCATTGTGTGGTGTGTAGACAGAAGGGGCCACATGCTGAACTGACCACTCAGGGGAGGCCTGCATGGCGGTCTTGCAAACTCAGACCTAAAGTCACCACAGAGGATGGTCTGAAATTAGCCTTTAACTAAAGCAGTTATGGTGGGTAGTCACCTCCTAGGCCCATATCTTCCCTGACAAAGGTCAACCTTTACCTTATCTTGAATTGCCAGGGTAACTTGTAATGTCCCTTTTTCCAGACCCCTCAGGGCATAATCAAGTGTCCTGGATGCCAGGACAGACACCATAAATCTCTTCATTGTTACCTCAGTAACTATCATGTACCCACCTAAGCAAAGTAAGTATGTGTCATCCTAGCTGGTTTGGCTCAGTGGATAGAGTGTTGGCCTGAGAACTGAAAGGTCCCAGGTTCCATTCGGGTCAAGGGCACATGCCCAGGTTGTGGGTTCAATCCCCAGTGGGGGACTTGCAAGAGGTGACCAATGATTTTCTCTCATCATTAATGTTTCTATCTCTCTCTCCTTCTCCCTTCCTCTCTGAAATCAATAAAAATATATATATATTTTAAAAAAGAAGCATGCATCAAAAAAAGGACGTATGTGTCTATTATTTTACTTTTTATCCAATCCCAGAGCTTCATCCCCTCTTTGCTTTCTCCTGGTTCCCTAATCCATCATCAATGGATTTCATGTGACCCACTTATGCCTCCTCCTTTGATTATAATGTATAAACAAAGCGAAAAATGCCATTTTCTGGAACATTATCCTACTATATTGAGATTCTGCTTCCCAGCAATTGTCAACAGTTTGCCTCAAATAAACTCACAAAAATCCTTTACAGGTTTGGATGTCTTTTATGTTAACAGGTGTGACTTCCTATGTATTTTATCCTTTTGATTGCTATTGCAAAAGTAAATTGTTTTTTCCATTTCTTTTTCTGAAGTTTTGTTGTTGGTATACAAGAAGGCAATAGATTTTTGCACATTGATTTTGTATCCTGCACCTTGACTGTATTTGTTTATTGTTTCTAGTAGTTTTTTGGTGGAGTCTTTAGAGTTTTCTATCTACAGCATCATGTTCTCAGCAAAAACTGAGAGTTTGATTCCTTCCCTATTTGGATGCCTCTCATTTCTTTCTCTTGCCTCATTGCTCTGGCTAGGATTTCCAGCACTATATTGAATAAGAGACATGAAAGTAAACATCTTATTCCTGATCTTAGGGGAATAGCTTTCAATTTTCACCACTGAGTATGTTATGGACTTGACCCCAAAGGAAAGGGAAGTAAAGGCAATAATAAATGGATGGGACTGTATCAAATGAAGAGTGTCTGCACAGCAAAAAAAACAGACAACAAAACCAACAGGCAGCCAGCCAGGCAGGAGATAATATTTGCAAACAATAGCTCCATTTGCATATAAAGGTTTAATATCCAAAACATACAAAGAACTCTTAAAACTCAACATCAAATAAGTAAACAACCAAATCAAAAAGTGGGCAGAGGACCTGAACATACACCTTTCCAAAGAAGACGTACAAACAGCCAATAGACACATGAAAAGATGTTCAACTTCACTGGAAATTAGGGAAATGCAAATAAAAACTACAGTGCAATGCCACCTCACACCTGTTGGAGGGGCCATTGTCAACAAGACAAGCAATTACAAATGCTGGGGAGGCTGTGGAGAGAGGGAATCCTCACTCACTGCTGGTGGGAATGCAGAGGGTACAACCACTATGGAAAGCAGCCTGGCGATTCCTCAAAAAGTTAAGAATAGAGCAGCGTTTTTCAACCGCTGTTCCGCGGCACACTAGTTGCCTGTTGTGCCGTAGGTGCAGACAAGACAAGAATTTTATAATTTTTCACTATTTTGTTTACTTAATATTTCATAATAAAGTAATTATAAAATACTTTCTTTGTGTTTATTTGATTCCTATTCAAGAGAATTACTTTATATATAGTCAATATAGGCACAGAGTTAAATTTTTTAACATTTTCTAATGGTGGTGTGCCTCGTGATTTTTTTCATGAAACAAGTGTGCCTTTGCCCAAAAAAGGTTGAAAAACACTGGAATAGAGTGACCACCCGACCCAGTGATCCCTTTCCTGGCTGTGTACCCCAGAAACTCGGAACCACGCATTTGCAAAGACATATGCGCCTTATGTCATCGCAGCATGGCTCATGGTGGCCAGAGCACGGGATACTGCTCAGCCAAGAAAGGATGAAATGGCGTCATCACAGCAGCAGGGGTGGACCTTGCGAACAGTGGGTGGACCTTCACTCCTGAGTGAAAGGAGTCAGATAGAAAGAGCTAAGAACCACCTGATGTCACTCGTGTGTGGGGTATGAATCTGAAAGCCATGAACACAAACAGCACTGAGGTGGTTGTGAGAGGGAGGGGGTGGGGCAGAGGGATCCTAACCTGAGGTGACAGGCGAAGATATGACTCTGGTGGTGGGCACACAGGGCAACATACAGGTTTTATAACTTAGAAACCCACGAAACCTGTGTGTTTGTGTTGGCCAATGTCACCCCAATAAAATTTAATTAAAAAAACACAAAGACAGGTGTGACTTTTAAAAAGGTAATACTGCCTGGGTTTTGTCAAGCATTTGGATATGTGGGTTTATAGTTTTCATCACATTTGTAAATTAGTTGGCTATTGTTTTTTCACGTATTTTTTCTGTCTCCTTTCTCTTCTCTTTTTAGGACTCCAATTACATTTGATTTTTTATTAACTAATATTGTCACATAGTCACTGGGTTCTGTCATGCCTTAGTCTCTTCCTCTCTGGCCTTCATTTCAGACAGTTCTCGAGCTGCGCTCCGGCCTCCGCTGGCTTCTGTGGTGTTAATCCTTACCGCCAGGGTCCTCCTCCTTTCAACAAACATTGTGCTTTTTATCCCCCGGATTTCCATTTGAGCCACGTTCACACTTTTCCATTTTCTCCTTTTGGTTCTCCTGCCCCCCATTGCCTTCTTTAACAATACACAGACTTACAATGGCTCTTCTGGCATCTGCCCTGCTCCGTCCCCTCTCTTGTTTCTGAGTCTGTTTCTGTCGCTTGATCATCTCCTGGTCCCACTTCTGCGTGCGCCTGGGCCTCTGGCTCAGATGCCAGGCACTTGGAGTTTATGTGGTTAGAGCTGGGTTTCGTCACTGTCGTCATTCCTTCAAAGACTTTGTCCTCGAAGGCAATTAAGTAACTTACTGGTCCGGTCCTTTGTGCTCACTCTTTGTCAGGGAGGCCAAGGGCACTCTCGGTCTGGAGCTAATTTATTCCACTAACAAGGCAGTGCCTCTGAGTGCTCTGCCAAGTGACCCGTGTTTTACGAGGTCTCCCCACACGGCTCTTAAACATAAAACTATTCCCTGCTGCTCCGGGTTGCGGGGTGTCTCAAGGGAGTATGTGCGGGTGCTTTCCTGGCTCCGGCAGCTTTTCCTTGCGTGTCCACAGGTCACTCAGAGCTGTCCAGAGCTCTCTCCACGAGCTTCCTCTCTGGTCCGCGCTATCGGCCACCTCAGCTCCCAGAAATCCCCTCTGTCTTCCCAGTTAAGCGAGAGCGCAGGCTGGGTCCCCATGCCACCTGAGGGACAGGGCCCAGGCAGCATGGGGCTTTGTTCCCACCTTGAGGGGCCACAGTCCCATGGTGGCTACAGTGCAGAGGCTGAAAACGCTGTTCCAGACCTGGCCCAGCTTCCTCTTTTGTGAGCTGAGTGGAGCCCTGTCCATGGACACCCCCTCACGGCTGCGGGTGAAAGCCCTGCTCTGGCTCCCGGCAGCCGGCCTTGGCAACGCTGTTCCTAAAGAGCTCAGCTTCCTGTTTACCGGTGGGAACGGTGGGATCAAGTTCACAGGTCACTGTGTGGAGGACGGTGGGATCTAGTTCACAGGTCACTGTGTGGAGGACGGTGGGATCTAGTTCACAGGTCACTGTGTGGAGGACAGTGGGATCCAGCTCACAGGTCACTGTGTGGAGGATGGTGGGATCCAGGTCACAGGTCACTGTGTGGAGGACGGTGGGATCTAGTTCACAGATCACTGTGTGGAGGATGGTGGGATCTAGTTCACAGATCACTGTGTGGAGGACGGTGGGATCCAGGTCACAGGTCACTGTGTGGAGGACGGTGGGATCCAGCTCACAGGTCACTGTGTGGAGGATGGTGGGATCCAGGTCACAGGTCACTGTGTGGAGGACAGTGGGATCCAGCTCACAGGTCACTGTGTGGAGGACGGTGGGATCTAGGTCATAGTCACTGTGTGGAGGATGGTGGGATCCAGGTCACAGGTCACTGTGTGGAGGATGGTGGGATCTAGTTCACAGGTCACTGTGTGGAGGACCAGGCACGGAGCTCACTGCGTGGCGCTCCCCGCGTGCCGGTCACCTCCAGCCTGGCAGCAGGAGTCCACTGAAGCTGTGCTTCCTTTACAACGTACCTGCCAGGCCACGCCTGAAGAGACCTCTTTTTTCTCTGAAATACGTAGCAATCATTGTCTGTACAATTTGTTCTGATTAATTGTAGGTGCCCTCCAATGGCATAGCTACTGTTGTCCAGGAATGCTACTTAACCCTCCATTGTTGGATATTATCTACTGATTGTAGGTCTCTGGGTGGACTGGTAACTCATAATAAATGTATTAATACCCAAACCAGCTGGCGTAGTGACCAGCACACGGGGAGTGGAGGAGGGTAAGATTATTGATTTATTAAGATTATTGAGTTTTTTAGAGAGAGAGTTGGGGAGAGGGAGAGAAATGTAGATGTGGGAGTGTGACATCTATTGGCGCCTCCTGCATGCCCCCTGCTGGGCACTGAGTCCAAACCTGGGCATGTGCCAACCCCGGAATCCAGCCGGCGACCTGGTGTCTGGATAACACCCAGCCCATGATGCCCTGCCCGGCGCCAGCACTTCTGTCTTTCTCACTCCTGTCTATTTTTCTGTGCATCCGCCCCAAGGATTTGAAATATTTTCCTAAAAAGGCATTGTGTTCATTGTATGACATTTACACTGAGCTCATGGGAACCACCCTCCCCTCTTCAGTCATCCTGAATAATGAGCGTCTGAGCACTTTCCGGAGCCCCTCCTTTGGCATTCTTCAGAGAAGTGAGTGAGGAAGGAGAGCCTGCAAGACCAGGGAAGGGCACACGTGTGCCCAGCAGGTCCTCGTGACTGAAGAGCCGCCTCCACCTCGGCTCTGTGCCTCCCGAGGCACGTGCCCGGCCTCTTGTCCAGCCAGCATCACTCACTCTGAGCGAGAAGTCAGACGTCAGGGAGAGGGACTCTGTGTCCTCATGACTGGCGATGGAAAAGCTAAGCCACCTGCGCACTGTGAGCCGCAGGGTTTATTGCAGGACTAATATTAAAAGAGATTTCCCCCCAAAGAGTCCGCTTGCCCATGAGCCAGAACTGCTCAGGCTCCCGAGCCGGGGGCTGGTCCCCTCCGCACTCTGTGGGGTCGGCTTGGCCCGGCTCCCCACGGCGGCCCCGCGTCACTCTCCTAGGATGGGGAGCTTCCAGGAGGGATGACACGGCGTGAATGATGGTGTGGGCTCGGGAACCTACTCCATCTCGGCGACTCCCCAGAAAGCGCCTGTTTGCCGTCACCTGACGTCCGCCGGGATGACACCACACACTCCTCTCGGAGAGAGGCCCGCATTCCAGCGGCCCTGGCACAAGACCCGGCACATGTGATGGTCATCGATGCCACTTAAGTAGCAGGTTCTGGATCCATTTTCCTAAACTCCAGCTGGTCGGTCACCTCCTCAGGGTAGTAAGCGTGAGGCCTGGAGAAGCTGGCACAGCACGGACGGCGCTGTGGGAGGAGCACGGACCAGGACGTGTCTGTCCGCCCACTGTCCTCGCTGGCCCTGGCTTCTGTGCCGAAGCTGGGATGGACATCGATGTCTCCAGGCCCCCGGCCTGCCAGCTGCCCCTTCGTCTGCCTCAGGGACTCAGCACCGCCATGGCTTCCCCCGGCGCCATGCCTTACATCTAAATCAGGAAGAGTGTCTAAGTTACCCAGCTCTTCTCCCTCTCTCCTCTCACACAGCCACGGCTTCATCCGAAGAGCTGACTCCACAGGGCATTTCAACATCACAAATGGAGATCCAGGCCCCAGAGCCTCCTCCCGCTTCCTCGTCTGCAGTCACTGCAGCCCCCGCCCGCCCTCTGCGGGTCAGGGCCCCTGAAGGCCAAAGTGGTCCCTGGTGCAGCGGGGCTGGGGTCCCTGCAGTCCAGCTCTTCCCTCCCAGAGAGCCCTCCTGCAGAACAGCCTCCGTCTGCAGCCCCCGCTCCTCCTCCACATCCTGAGCGCGGCTCCCTGTCCTCTCTGTGACCTGCTCTCCGGGATAAGTGCTTCCTGTGGGAGTGTGTCTGAGCCCGGAGGGGGGTCGTCTCTGGTTTCACCCCCTCTCTGTCACCATCAGAGTCCTGGCCCCCTGGCCCCTCCTCCGCTGCCAGTTCCCGGGCCCAGCTGCCCTCCCAGCCCCTGGGCCCCTGGTGCAGGGAGCCGCTGGCAGGGCACAGGGAGCCGCTGGCAGGGCACAGGGAGCCGCTGGCAGGGTGATGGCGAGGGGACTGCTCCCGGCCACGCAGGCGCCTGCTGGCAGGCTTGGCGCCCGGCTCCCGGAGATGTGCTGCTCGGCTCCGAGCTGGCGCTCCAGGTTGGACGTGACTGACAGGGTCTCAGCTTGGGAAGGATTTATTCCCAAGTATTAAATTATTTTTAATTAGTTCAATGCCCCAAGTCATTTCTAAACCAAAGCCACATGGAAGAAATACGCTCCTGAAGTGGATGGGGACGGCCACGGTCTGAGTTAGTTGTTCAGTTTGTGCAAAAACGTCTGCAGCTCCAGGTCCTTAAGCGCCGCCGCCGGGCACTGGCCAATGGGCTACTGCCGTGTGCTGGCCAGGCCCCGAGCCACCAGCCTGACCCCACAAGGAAGTCCCGTGTCCCCAGCCTCCCAGCCCCTGCTGGAAGGCCAGCACATGAGGGGCAAATGTGAGGGGCGTGTGGGATGGGGAGGGAGGCAGTGTGGGGCCTCATTCCCGGCTCTGAGGGTCCTCTGCTTCCGGGCCCACTGAGCGGGGCGGAGGGGCGGTGGGTGGCGGGCTGTGCAGGCAGATTGTGGGGAGGAGGCATCGCCACACACGGGTGTGGGCACACACTCACACTCACACTCTCTCACACACACACCCCAGATGGCAGCTCGGGAGGGACAGGAGCCAGCAACACCAGGAGTTATTTTGGGAACAAAACTAGAAATCTGCATATGGCGAGACTCTGCATCCTGAGTGCTGCTCTCGCCTGTGACAAGCCCCTCCGAGGTGGGAGCCCGTCCATCAGTCAATTCACATGAGCTCCCTGCAGCCTTGGCAGTGGGAGGAGGAGGAGCGCGGCCCCTTTAACAGGACTGGGCGCCGCGGCTGTGAGAACAGCCCTAGCTCTAGTGCCGGCGAGTGGCCAGCCCCGGCGGTCATGCCAGGGACAGGGACGCGGCTGGGACTGGAGTCCCCCTCTGCGGCCTGCCCAGCCCCGCGGTGTGCGCTGCGGCCGTAGCTGGTGAGACCGAACCGTGAGTTTCTCCCAGTTCAGTCAAGTCCACAAACACCGCAAACTCTCCAACGTGCCCTCCACACTGGCCAACGTGTTTGCCACTTCACACTGTTTAGGACAAAAAAGAAAGCGTGCCAACCAGAGCTTATTAATGTCATCTTTGCAAATGCAGACGTGATTACTACCCGAGTGTCAAAGCCATAAGAAGCCGATCGCCGCCTGCTGCCAGGCCGATGCCAGCCCCCTGGACCGCGGGAGCGGCCTGGCGCGGGCGCAGGAGGGCCCCCCTTTTCAGACGCGTATCCACGGGAAATGCCGCCCAGAGCTTTCCCTCCCCATTGTTGTGGGAAAGACTTGGGAACCGTCGTTTTTCCTCTGTGCAGGAGACAGAATGCCTGGCTCGCTCGGTGCCAGGAGCCGGGCGCACCCTGCGCTCACCTCCGGAGCCGCCCGGCGGGGGACAGGCGCATAAATAACAGCTGCAGGGCCTGTGCTGGGGGGTTCCAGCCGCCCCCCTGCGGTGGGAGCAAGGGAGGCCTCAGGAAGGCTACTGGGTCTACCCAGTGTCAGATCCTCCCAGTGGGGCGGACCTCATGCAGCCCCCAGGCCTTCTGCAGAGCCCAGGGGCCTGGCAGGCACCTGTGCACAGAGGCCCAGCACGCACCACCCTCTGCTGGTCGGGCAGGCGCCTCTCTGCTCCTGAGAGCCGCACCTGCGAAGGGAAACACTGCTCTTTCTTCAAATGTCAGCCACCAGGTCGTCACTCATAAGCCTCCCGCGAAGCCGCAGGCTCTCTGAGTGAGATGGGAGATGAATAGTCCGTGTGAGGGGACGGGCGGGAAAGGCAAGCCTGGGACCCCCGAGACTGTTTCCAGCCCCAGAGAAGCCCATCTGAGAGAACTGAGAAGTGACAGACAGACAGACCTAGGCCCAGACCCCGGAGACGGCCATGGAGTTCGCAGCCAGCGTTGGGTCCCCGAGCCCAGCTGCACCCGCACCCCCGCCCTGTGATTGTGGGCCCACAGCCTCAGTGTCCCCGCAGACGGGTGTCGTCTTTGCACGGGGAGTGGGCAGCCCCTGCTGGGTCACCCACCACGCTCCCCGCGTGGATTCACCTGCTGCCCCTCACCTTTCCCCGCGTCAAAACCGGTCTCCAGAGGGAGGCTGTGGCCTGGGTCAGATGCAGAAGACGCACTGGGGTTTCCGGACGTGGAGGGGGGCCTGACCGCTGTCCTCCTGTAACGGGCTCCTGTGGGGGCACCTCCCAGCCTGGTGGGGAGGGCAGGAGCGGCCCTGCCAGGCAGGGAGCTGCACTGGCCCAGCCATCACTGGTGCTGCTCACCCTCCGCCCTGAGCGGGCAGTCTGGCTGTGCTGCCACCACCACTGGTAGTGGACAGGGGCTGGCCCGTCCTGGTGCCGAGCTGGCGTTGGCACACCTCCAGTGCCATTGGCCATGGGCATGGAAGCCGCTGCCCATGGAGGGCCCGTCCTGCAGTGCCGGGTGGGAGGCCTGTACCCCTCCACCCACGGTCCTAATGTCACCAGTGTGGGAACCGAGGTCGGGGGCCACTTCGGACAGCAGCTGCCAGTGCGCCTGCTGGAAGCCTGTGCTGTCCCAGAGGAGCAGGGGGAGGAGGGGGGAAGCCCTGGCAGGGTCTGCTCAGCAGAGCGGAGGGGCTGTGTCAGCGTGAACAGCGTGCGGTGGGAGGCCCTGGGTGCGGGTCATGAGCGCGCCACATGAGGCAGACCCTGAGCCTCCATCGGTTTAGCCGTCGTACGGACTCGCACTCAGAGGCAGCCTGTGCTCCCGCGGAGCCGAGCGGTGCCCGGAGGCGTGAGTCCTGCGCAGATGCTGTGGCAGGGACACGGAGCTGCCCTCCCGGAGGGTCAGCGAGACCGAAGGGGGGTCCGGCGGGCCGCGGAGTCCAGAGTGTGCATACTGATGGTGTCCATCCGAAACCCAGGTCACCACAACCATGCCAACCCATCACTCCCTCCAGGGGAGTAGCTGCTGGCCACGGATGCTGATTTGCCAGGAAAAAAAGAAAGGGGGAAGGGAGAGGAGGAAGGGAAACAAGGAGAAGAGAGAGAAGAGGAGAGAGAGAGGAAAGATGGTGAGAGGCGAAGAGAAAGAGACGAGAGAAAGGGAGAAGAGAAAGAGAAATGAGAAAGAAGAGTAAGTGAGATAGAGCGAGGAGGAGAGAGAGAGAGAGAAAAAAGACAGAGAAAGAAAGAAGAAAGAAAGAAAGGAGAGGAGAGTAGAGTAGAGAGAGGCGAGTATTCGGGGTCAGGAGAGCTCGATCTTTCGGCGCGGAGAGAGATAGAGCAGCGCGAAGAAGCGATATCAGTACTATACGATACCTCCTGCGCTCTAGACGATCTCCATCGCGCTCTATGTCTCTCTCTATCTCTCTTTCTATCTTCTCTCTCCTATCTTCTCTCTCTCTCTCTCTCTCTCTCTCTCCTCTCTCTCTCTCTCTCTCTCCGCTCTCTTCTCCTCTCTTCCTTATCTCCGTCTTTCTCTCTTGTACCTCTCTTATCTCTCTCTCTCTCTCTCTCTCTCTCTCTCTCTCTCTCTCTCTCTCTCTCTCTCTCATATTCTGGCTCTCGCTCTCCAGGTCAGTCCCTGGAGGAGAGGACCGGGTGCAGTAGTGCCGGCTGCTGGGAGCGGTAGGACAGCTGCTGGCTGAGGGGCCCCCCTGCCTCACACCCCTGTGGACACGCCACCGCTGTGAGATCCCGCCTGGCCACAGCTTTTCCACGGAGCATGCCTGCTGCCCGGCCTCGGCCACTGCAGTCACTGGCTCCTGGGTTCCTCTGTGAGGGAAATGTTTGCCACCAGAGCACAGCTGTGTCCTCTTCTGCGCCCTCTGGAAGGCTGCATGCGGGGGTGAGTGCTCAGACGTCTAATTTAGAAAACAGTGTGATCCTGTATATATTGTCTGACACTCACTTACATGGCATTGTACATGTAAATGTGACACCCTCACATGTGTGATCTTTTATGTATTGTGTGACACACGTATGATCTTTACATATTATATGACACTAGGACATATTATGTGACACTCATGTATGATCTTGTACGTACTATGTGATAGTCACATGTATGATTTTATACATGTTAGTGACATTTTCATGTATGGTCTTGTATATATTATGTGACACTCACATGTATAACCTTGAACATGTTATGTGGACTCTCAGGTGTATGAGATCAGTGGAGCAGTGCCATAGCCGTGTGAGAGAGCTGGCTATGCCGTGTGCGATGAGGGACCAGCAGGCAGAAGCAGCGGAGGGTCCCGTAGCCGTGTTAAGGGGGTTTGTTTGGAAGGACTCAGCACACGGTTGAAAGTGGGGCCCTGGCTGGGAGGTGGGCAGAGTGAACAGGGCAAGCAGGGGGTGCCGAGGGGAGCCCCGGGCAGAGCCGCCCAGGCCACTACCCACCTTCCACACTCTGAGATGTTCCTGTGGCTAAGCACCGGGCACACAGTGCGGTCATCCATTTGGGGGGCTGCCCGCCCCTCATTCTGCCAGGTGTTGCCTGGTAATGGTGAAATCCCCCCTCACAGCGACAGGTCTGGGCCCTGCCCGCCCAGGCTACAGCCGAGCCTTCTGTGAATCATGAGAGGACCCACTGCTCCTGACACCCCTTTACAGGAAACTTACACCACGTTTAGCCCGTAATCCCTGGGGCACCCAGTGCAGTCTGCAGGGGACGTGCTGACCTCCCTCCCGGGGCTGGGAGCCTGCTCTGTGCATTGGGAGGGAGAGTGAGGTTGGCAGAGTCAGTGAGTGGTGCGCCACTGACTGGCAGGCTTGTCCCTGAGAAACACCTGCCACCTTCAAAGACATCTAACCGCCTCTGCTTGTGCCATTAAATTGTTAGCAATTCCCCCAGGGTACCTTCTTTCCCTTGTGCAGGCCTGAGGGGTG
This sequence comes from Pipistrellus kuhlii, assembly GCF_014108245.1. NCBI lineage: Eukaryota > Metazoa > Chordata > Mammalia > Chiroptera > Vespertilionidae > Pipistrellus > Pipistrellus kuhlii. The sequence goes on from NW_023425585.1 coordinate 157,034, forward strand.
GTCCCAATTGGGAAGAAAAGCTTACCCATGGGGGGGAGCCTTCTTCGGAGACAGGAGAGTGGTGGGGTCTGCTGGCCTTAGGACCAGCGTGTGGCCTTTGGAAATCGCGCACAGCTGCCGGTGGGTGGAGTGGGCACCATGTTTTTCCTTGTGGGAAACAATCAGGAGCCAGAGCTGAGTTGGGGCCTGTCTGTTTTAGGCACTGAGCTATGGGGTCCCCACTGTCCCTTCGCTGCTGTCCTGGAACCAGCGATGCTGCCGAGGAGGAGCACAGGCTGTGACCCTGGCTTTGCCCGCGCTCACGGGCTGTCAGCAGACGCCACTTCTCCTCTGACACTCCTAGCTCTCCTCTGACAGCTGGGGAAGGGAAGGGCGGCAGGGCCATTCTGCAGTGCCTCCAAAGCTGCAGTCCCAGGGCCACAGGGGGCTCATGGCTCCAATCCACGCCCAGCGAGCATCCCTCGTGAAGTCTGAGTGACAGTCTAAGTCCTGCTCTTCTCACCGGAAGGCAGACCCTTCCGTGTGGTCACCGGGGGGGACAGCTGGGAAGGCCCAGCCGGCAGAAAGACACGGAGGTGGTTCAGTGGTGAGAGCACTTTCTCAAACACGCGAGGCCCGGAGGGAGAGGGCACGGCCGCCTCCTGGGTTTGCTCTGAGAGTTTGGGAGAGCACCTCACATCCGGAGCACCTCCCGCCACTCCTGATGAAGTGGTCTGACCTCTGACAATAGTCCCCTCGCCGTCTCTTCACGCCTTGTTGGCTTCGTCGTGCGTGATGGATGGCATGACGCGCCGGCCGCGGGCCGCTCCGTGAACGCTCTGCATCAGGCGCCGGAGGCAGGGACCATCTCTCAATCCCGCCGAGCATCTGGCTCCGGGTTCCCGAGGACGGAAGCGAGTGATTTATGAGACACGAGAAGCACGGCCTTCCAGTCTTCCTGACAAGGATAGACTCCCGCCCGACCCCCATGGCCCTGGGAGGAGGCGGCCCCTCCCACCACGAAGCCACATCAGGCCTGTGTGGTTCAGGCGTGGCCGGCGGGTCGGGCCCTGAGGGCTGGGCCACCACACGTTGACCCAGGCCCAGCGGCCGCAGATACACTGTCCCCCGAGGACAGGGGTGGAGGCAGAGGCCGGGCCACAGCTCAGGGCAGGCAGACCTGTGTCCGAGGGCTGGGTGTGGCCCAGGGCACGTCCCTCCGAAGCTCGGGAGCCCCACATCCCCTTGCTGGGCCCCCAAAGGAGGTGCTGCTCAGAGATAAGACGAGGCTGGGGAGGTGCTGGGCTGTGATGACACGCCATTCCGCTTTGTCCAGACGGAGGGCGTCGGGGACATAACCCTCTTAGTAACACAGAGTTGATGTCATGGTCCTTTGGTCTGTGACCACGTCCCTGGTGAGTGAGCACTGCCCGGAGTTCCCGGGGAGCTGTTGGCTCAAACTTCTCTCCACTAGGGGGGAAGGTGAGTGGAGCTCAGGCCCGTGTGCCCGGCTCTTCAGAGCCACTTTGCTGGGACTCAGTGCGGCCGGTGCCCGCTGACCGTGGTGGTGGCCTGTGCGTGTGGTCACCAGCTGAAGTCGGCTTCCACAGGGGGACTTGGGCGGAGGCCATGCCCCCCTCATAGGAATCACTTGGTTTTCCCGGGCGTGTCCTGGGAGCGAGCTTGCCCATCGGAGTGCCGTGGGCCAGGCCCTGAGAGACTTCCGGCCTTTCTCATGAACCCCGATCTTCTCACGTCTGCAGTCTGAGAGAGTCGAGATGTCTGATGAAAGCACCTTGAGTTCCCTGTGAATGATCACTTTGCTGCATTTTCCTGGCATGATGCACCCACCCCGCACTCCCAGCTCCAACACAGGGAGGACACTGTCCACCGCCCGCCACCGCCGAGGCCCTGCGTGTTCCCAGAGCCTCCCGCACGCTCAGGGCAGACTAGCTGGTGCTCAATTCACTCGCGGCTTGATATGAGTTTTATGCCCACATGATGAGCCACTGTGGCTCGGTGGCCGAATCTGCCCGCCACCTCTCTGTGTGAACGTCTCACCGGAGCACATCTGCACACGTTCATCTGAGCCACGTGCCCGGCAGAGCCTGACACATGACTGCCTGGGCCTCCTCTGCAGAGGTGCCCAGCGCTGGCTCATGTTCCTGCGGAAGCCGGTGCTCTAGCCATGCCCACCCTGACTGCTCACCCTGAGAGCCTGCCCCAGCGCTCCCCGGGTGCCCAGGAATGCCTCGCTGGCAGCTGGGAATGAGCCGTGATCAGAGTATTTTCACCATTGCAACCATCAAGCACTGAAGATTAGATTTGTGTGTTGTTGTTTTTTCCTGCAGAAAGCTGGCTTTAAACATTTATTAGCATGGCCTTCGTAGTTACTCTTTATCAGTTAGAACCTACTGGTGCCAGAGAGCACACGAGTGGGCACCACACAGAGGTCTCACTAGCAGCATGGGTCCACTCTGGGCCAGAGCCGCCCGTGGATTTTAAAGATTTTAATTTAGCCAATTGCAGAACTCATTCAGCTTAATGCAGAAATCTTAGAAGACACCAGCAAAGCATGCTCTGAGAGACACCAGATCTTCCTCCTGCTCCTGTCCTGTAATTGTAGTTAAAAGTACTAGACGTGCTATTCATAACACCTGTAACTGTTTCCATGGAGAAACTTTCCAAGTGGATGAATGTCCTGTAGCTCATTTTGCATGGCTCCCTGGTGTTTCCCACCAAAACTTCATGATGGGAACTACTATAAAGACACGTGTATTTGTAATTCTGCGGATTTATTGGATATTTAGGATAAGTTATAGAGTCTCATTTTACTAAATCCCAAGAAGTAAGCTTAAAACTTAAAAAAATGTTTTAAGCTTCTCTCAATTATTCATTAACAAATTTAAGGTTTGTTAGCCAGGCCACAGAAATCTAATTGATAATTAGACTTAAAAGTTAAATTTTTCTGTCATCTCAAAATACCATTAAGGAAAAAAGAACAGGCAACAGCAGACGGGGGCAAATACTCAGAATACATATCCCTGACAAAGTATTGTATCTGGAATATGTAAAAGCTCATTCTCACTTGAATGTCAAGAATTAAAAGAAAGGAAAAAAAACAATACTGATGTGGAGCCCCTGGGACCTCCCAGGTTGTTGGTGAGGTTTGAAGGCTTCACATACTTAGAAAATATTTCTGGCAGTTTCTTATAAATGTAGACACTTCCCACATTATGACCCAGTAGTCTACTCCTAGATACTTCTCAATAAAAATGAAATCATACGGTGACAAAGACCTTACAAATGAATGTTAATCACACCTTAATGAATAAGAGCTAACTTGATACTCACTGCCCAAAACCAGGAGAACTGATCAATTAGCTGAAATAGTAATTCAATCAAATACTAGTCAACAATACAAAAAAGACATTCTGATACAATCATATATAGTTTTTCTGGGCACCATAAAAATTGACCTGAATTTAGCAGATTCAAACAAATTTATCCCAGCCAGTGCAGTTCAGTAGTTGAGCGTCAACCTATGAACCAGGAGGTTACAGTTCGATTCCCAGTCAGGGCATATCCAGGGTTGTGGGCTGGACCCTTGAGTCAGGGGCATGCAGGAGGCAGTCAGTCAGTGGTTCTCTCTCATCATTGATGTTTCTATCTCTCTGTCTCCCTCACCCTCCCTCTCTGAAATCAATAAAAATGTATTTCAAAAAGACAATACAAATTTATTATTATCATACAGTGATTTAGGTGAATAAACTACAATCTAGTTGTCAGCAGCACTGCATCCCTTCTGGAGGCTGTGGAAGAGTCCAGTCACCTGGTTTGTTGGCAGAAGTCAGTTCCTTGAGGTTGTAGGACTGTGGTCCCAGCTGCCATGCTGGCCATCCACCATGAGCACCACGGATAGCTTCTAGGGACCAACCACATGGCATGGCTCATGGCCTCTGTATTAGTTTGTTAGGGCTGCGTAAAACCAAACAAACAAAAACACAAAATGATAGATTAGAACAACAGAAATGTACTGGGTTACTGTTCTGGAGATCAGAAGTCTAAAGTGAGGTGCTGGCCGAGCCATGCTTCCTCTGCAGGGACAGGGTAGGTCTGTTCTGGGCCTCTCTCCCATCTTCCGGAAGTTTTTTGTGTTGTTGTTTGTGTTTTTTGTTTTGTTTTGTTTTTTTACCTGTTTCTTAGCTTCCTGGATGAATCTAATCTCCATGCAGCATTCTCCCTGTGAGCGTGTCTGTCCCCCACATGGCCTTTGTCTGACACAGGTGTGACCTCATCATGACTCACTGCTCTGCAGTGGCCCCGTTTCAGGGAAGGTCATTGGGTTTGGGGTCCTGAGGTGAGCACGCACACCCTCCTTTGGCCATTGCTCTGCCTATCACACCAGTGCTCGCTTTTCTTTGGTATGTTTGGGAAAAGAGGGGGTATGGTAATATCTACTTTATCTCAAAGTGGCATTTAAATAAAATATATCCTCCTATTATGTTTGATACCTTTTTTTTTACATGAGGTATTTGTTGAATGAAAAGAGTTTCATTGAATGGATTGGAATTAGATCTATGGTTGAATTTTGATTCTCTGATCTCATCTTCCCAACTGTCTTAGATACACTCTGCGTCTCAGGCCTGGTGATTGCCAAGTCCTGAAACACCAGTCCTCGCGCTGCTGGGCGGGTACTCTCTGAGCCCGAGCCAGTCTCTTCACTCCCTTTCCTCCCCAAACCCTGCCTTTGTCACCTCCATCTGAGCCTTGCAATTCAGAACTCCTCTGTATCCCTCTGCATTTTCAACTTCACTTTTGAGTGCACTTTCCTTAAAGCCCTGAATTAAATTAGGGCTCCATGTTGTGAACTTTGTATATCAACGAGGTACTGTTTTTCTTTATTCTCACACTTTACTCCAAGTAGACTTCCTGATTCTCCCTCCTCCAGGCTCACTGTGGATTCTATGAAGGGAATGTTGTCCATCTTGCCCACCCTGTACACACAGTGCTTCTCACGAGACCCAACAAATAGTGGGTGCCAATCAATGCTAATAAAATGGCTGATGAGTGAATAAATGAAGGAGGAAGGGCAACATGACCTTTGCATCAGAATTCAACCGTGTGGCTTCCACTGCCACTGTGCCCTTCTCCGACCCCCTGGACCGCCTCTCCTGTGCAGGACCTGGTGTACACTCTCTGCCCCAGCCTGCTCACCAGAACCCTCCCTCTGGACACAGACCTGTTTCCTGTCTCATCCATTCAGCCCTGCCTCATCCCAACTTGTTGATAAATAGAAGGTAACCATCAGCACCCCGTGGAGCCAGATTTCTGGTTCCAGACCTTTCTTACTGGCTGGGCTGAACTGTCAGAGCCTCATTGTCAGTCTCCCTGGGACAACTTTTAAAAACCACAACAAGCAAAAGCAGGGCTTGCATGTGGCCAGAGTGATGAGGTCTTCATTGGACTTGCCTTTGTGTTTAACCTTTTCCCATAGGTATTTTGGTTCTTTCACGTCGCACTCAGTTATATCCAGGCTGAAACTGTCTCCGGGTAAAGAGGGAAAGCACGCGTTGCCCTCACTGAGCACAGCAGCTGTGGGAGGGAGAGGCGCTGTCTGTGCAGAGGCAGCTCCCAGGGCGGCCGGGCGAGCGGGGCAGGGCCAGGGCCAGGGAGCTCATGCTAGGACGGGACTGACAGAGCCACCGATAACCACTGCAGGCTAACCAGCGCTCAGGGCGGCCTGTGAAGATGCGATTATAGGACAGCCAAATCCGTGCAGCTGGGCTCATGTCAGAGTGGGATTCTTTGCGGAAAATCGGCAAACCACTCTGGCTCCTGGGTCTAAGGTAAATGAGATCAGCAAGATTCCCTTTCCCTGTTCACTCATGCCAGTGGACTAACCGCACTCCTGTTGCTGAGGCTGAGAGTTAGACACCGTGATGACAGCTCAGATCTCTGCTTCCCGACCCCCAGCTCACACACTCTGGGTGGGGGGTGGGGGGGCCCCGGAAGTCATGAGACCCCAGTGTCAGTGCCCCGGGCCTCACCAAGCCCTGAGCTCCAGCTTGAGCTCAGATGCCTTTGGAATCTACGTCTGGTCTGGGACTGTCCTGGGTTATGGACAAACTCTCACTCAGACAATGTCTCTCGTCACTAGCAAAGCACTCCCCAAGTTCTCCAGGGGCCCCTGCACCCCACCCTATGTTAAGAGATAGCGTTGAGATTTGACTTAAGTGCTCCAGTAATTCGGTTCCCCCTCACCTGCCGACTGAGCTCCCACACGTGGATATGGAAGTTCCAGGCCATTGCTCAGTGGAAATGCCCAGAAGGGAGGAGTGGCAGTACAGGCAAGATCCAGGACCCTGCTGAACATGTAAGGGAAACCGTGCTCCAATTATTAACTCCATTTGAAAAGGTCTCGATTCAGCCAGATGTTGGAGGTCAAATGAAAACACCTTTATTAGATGGGAAGGTACCAAGGTGCTTCCATGGGAATCAAGAAGCAAAGACCGAGGAATAAGATATGATCACTCGCGTTGCCCACAACAACCCAGCAGGCACTGCATTACATTAGCTGCTCCAGCCGGGGTTTTTCTATAGGACAGACTTGACCATGGAGAGTGAAGGAGGACTTGCTGACAGTAGTGTAAACGAATATGTTATATGAGACTGAGAAAACACCATTATTTCCTATTTTAAAAGTACAGTGGGTCTGAGGAAGATTATGGGAAGTCAATCCCCCAGCCAAGACTTTCCTCCTCGGAGCCTCCTCTGGCTAGCTCGGTCTCCTGCTGCCGGAAACTGCCAGCAGTGTGACCCTCCCGGGGCGGCAGTGTGCATTCTGGGCGGAGTGTGCCTCCCCGGGCGGAGCTCTCTGGACAGGCTTGCTCCCACCCTCAGAGGAAACGCAGTGTACTTAGCGGCAGGGGTGATAGTTTCTGTCAGCCACATTTACTGAGCAGCTACTTTGCATCACGCACATTGCTACAAAGACAAATGAAACATGGCTTCTCTTCCTGGGCAGTATCCACTTGGTAAATAGACATTCCCTGAAACTGATAGCCACACACATCACCACTGAAAACGGTGCCAAATTGGGTGCCAGTTGAAAGAAAATAATCTAATTTTAAAAAGTATAAGTGTAAATGTATTTTAATATAAGTAGTGTTTTTTCATCTAATTAAAAAGACACTTCATAGAAACTAAGGATCATAGCGTACTGATTTTCTATTAAAAACCTTATAGATGTGTGAGACTTACTAAGAAAAAATTTCCTTCAGATTGTGAGGCAAAGAAGTGAGTTTTTACTTAACTCTTGTCATTGGCTCATCTTGTCTATTATTTATGACTTAACATCTGGGATGTGTCAGGCACCAGACTAGGCCTTTCCATTGTTTTATAGTTGATCCTGGAAGAGTCCTGTGAAGGTAACCTGAGCCTCCATGTCTGCAATGGAGCATTATATTTTTACAACCTGGGTTATTGTGAAGATCAAGAACCAGCGAGCACGTGGAGAAAAACTACACATTTGTGACTCTAACTTTGAAAATTATATGCATAAGAACAAAATGCCCAGAAATTTCCCAGTTTTCCTTAACTGATGAGCCTCCCATCTCTCTACTCATTCTTATTTTAAAGCTTCACACCACCTGCTGATTCTCAATATATATTTACTCCACACTTAAAGTAAGTCTACATGAAGCTAGAAAAAAGTAAATTCAACAATAGTGGCTGGAGACGTCAGAAACTCACTTTCAGTAGTGGAAAGAATAATAGGCAGATGCTAAACAAAAAAATAGAAGAGAATATTACAAATCAACTAGACCTAGTGGACATCGAAAGGACACTCCAGCCAATAGCACCAGAGTGCACACTCATCTAAAATCACTGTGAGTGTTCTTCATACCACTGGGCCATTAAACAACCTCAATAAACATAAAAGTATTAAAATCATACAAAGTATATTCACAGATTAAAACGGAAAATATTTGAAAACAATGGCATATGGAAATTTTGGAAATTCAAAAATATGTGGAAATTAAGCAGTATAGACCTAAAAAACTAAAGGATCATAAAAGAAATCACAAAAGAAATTAGAAAATATCTTGAGACAAATGAAAACAAAACATAGTAAAATGTATGAGATGCAAATAAAACAGTACTTAAAGTGAAATTTAAGCCATAAAATCTAATAAAATAATAAGACATTTTTCTAATTAATTACCTAGCTTCCTACCTTAAAAAATCAGAAAAAATAAAACCAACTAAACCCAATGTTTTCAGAAGGAAAGATATAATAAAGAACAGAGGGGAAATAAATGAAGTAGAGAAGATAAAGACAATAGCTAAAATCAACAAAAAAATAATAGTGGGTCTTAGAAAAGACCAAAAAATTGATAAATCTTTAGTTACTGACCCCTAAAGAAAACAGTCAAATAAATAAATCAGCAATGAAATAAGAGACATTGCTACCATCATCTATAGTATACCAAGAATTTGTTAACTTTATATAAATGGACCAATTCTTAGAAAGACACAAACTACCAAAACTGAGTCAAGAAAAAATAGGAAATTTGAATATACTACTTTGTGTAACAGATAAAAAGATTGAATTCATATTTTTAAACAATCATCATGAAGCCCTAGCTGGTTTGCTCAGTGGATAGAGCATCAGCCTGCTGACTGAGGGTTCCAGGTTCCATTCCAGTCAAGGGCATGTACCTCTGTTGCAGGCTCCTCCCCAGCCCAGGCCCTGGTCTGGATGTGTGCAAGAGGCAACCAATCAATTTATTTATCATAAATCAATATTTCTCTTTGTCTTTCACTCTCTCTTAAAAAAAAATCAGTGGGAAAATATCCTCAGGTGATTATAAATATAAATATAAATCCTCATGAAGAAAATTGCAGAGCCAAATGACTTAACTGGTGAATTATATTAATACAAACATTTAAAGAAGAATTAGCACAAATTCCTTGCATACTTTTTCAAAAAATATAAGAGGAGGTAACAGTTTCTAACACATTCTATGTGATTAGTACTGTTACCCCATGCCGATACTAACAAAAACATCACAGGAAGATAAAACAACAGATCAATATCTCTTATGAACATAGACACAAATATCTCCAATGATATAGTAACAAACTGAGTTCAGCAACTCATTAAAAACACAATTATATACCCGGACCAACTGGTATTTATTCCATAAATATAAGGTCAGTTTAATATCTGAAAATCAATGAATGTACCATATCAATAGAATAAAAAAAAATAAATAAACCACATGATCACTTTAAAAGGTGCAGAAATAAAGCATTGGACAAAATGCAACACCCTTCCGTGATATGAGACAAAACACTCAGCACACTGGTAGCAAAAGAGAATTCCTGACCCAGATAGAGAGCGTCTGTGGAGAGTGCTGGCTTCAGAGACAGACCTCCACTCTCCCGAGAACTGGACCCTGACAGGGGCGCGCCCCTGCCTGCAGGCAGCGCTGACTGGGTTACAGGTTCTAATCAGGGCTGTTGCCAAATAAATAAGTAAGTAAAACCCATCCAGGTGGGAAAGGAGCATGCGAAGCTGCCTGTCTGCAAATGGCATGGCCTCACACTGAGAACATACCAAGGAGCACGTAAAATCACTAGAGATAACACACACATTAGCATGGCTGCAGGGTGCAGGAGCAATGCCAGAAGCCTGTCTCATTCCCAGTCACTAACCCTGAACGCATGGCATGTTCCCGCCCACCTCCATCTCCATGGGCTCGGCCCCCTACGCCAAGAGGGTAAGGTTCATAAAACACTGTGACTGGCCCTAGCTGGTGTGGCTCAGTGGACAGACAGAGTGTTGGGCTGGGGACCAAAAGGTCCCAGGTTCAATATTGGTCAAGGGCACATGCCCGGGGTTGTGAGCTCAATTCCTCCCCAGTAGGGGGTGAGCAGGAGGCAGCCAATGATTCTCTCTCATCATTGATGTTTCTATCTCTCTCCCTCTCCCTTCCTTTCTGAAGTCAATAAAAATATATTTATTTTTTAATATTAAAAAAAAACAACACTGTGTGACTGAAGGGAGAATGTGTAACTATGCACAGAGGCAGAAACAGGTAAAAACTACAGCCCGCTCTGCTTGTTCTCCTCTCCTCAGACAGGTGTCATTTAGGAGGATCGTTGTCACTGGAGAAAGGAAACCATGAGGAGGGCCTCTGAGGAACAGGAAGTCCTCCGCAGTTTCAGGGAAGCGTTTCTTGTAGCTGCACGAGAACAGGGAGCGCCCAGTCACTTCTCATTGCGCCATCCCATCCCCCATGGCCCAGGGGGGCTGTGAACCGGCCACGCAGAGGCCAATGTGATCCCTGGAGGTCAAGGGCAGAAGGTCTGTGAGGACAGACGCAGAGCCACTGCTGACGGAGAGGCCGAGTATGTATCCTACTTAGCATCTCTGAAGGAGGATACGAACTGTCTAATATTGACACCTCTGGGTGGCACTAGGAACCTGGTGACAGAAAGGGGATTGAGAACAGACCCTGACCAGAACCCACTGCGAGGACTGGGGCACTGACCCCAGAGCCTCAGGAAGCCGGCATCTGAATGTTGTTTTTGAACGACTTAGTGTATATTTTACTTCCTACTGTTTCCATTTTGTGTAGAACTGTGTTCGGGCTGCCATGAGGAAGCTGCCATTGAGACTTGGTTGCAGAGGAGAACTGGGCGGGCTGGAGCTGATGGTGGCTCCCGTGGAAGGAGAGGCCCAGCTGAGCCTGCCCCTCGCCGGACGGTGCCTGACAGGCTGGTCCTCGCAGAAGCACCAGCCCACACAGCGGGTGTCCTTCCTGTTGTGAAAAGGAACCGGTACATGAGCAAAGGCGGCATTTTTCCAAGCGCAAAGGACTTCCTGTGGCATCGCAGCGGAGAACTCGTTGTGCAGTACCTGGCCCCACAGGCGGGTATCTCCCCTGCAGCGGGGTGACCTGCGGCGACGATGCTGAGGGCTCCTGTGCCGGGGAGGACACACCTGTGGTCACTGAGAAACCTCAGGAGAAACCAGTACTGCTGACCTTGACCTTGGGCTTCTCATCTCTGGACTGTGGGAAAATAAACTTCTATCGCATGGCAGCCCGCAAGCTCAGACGAAGGCCTTTTACACAGAATGTTAGCAACTTTTCTTGCTGCCTGCTCTGATACCCTGAGTCTCGGACACAGTCTACACCTCACCTTCCGACTCGCTAAAGACTGAGCCGACTTCAGGATTCTGGTTCTGCCCAAACTCAGTCATTCCCGAGCACACACGGCAGTCAGAGGGAAAAGCACTGTCACTGGGTGGTATTCTCTCTGCGGCTGAGCTGTGAACTCACCGAGGGCAGCCCCGAGGTCTCCTGTTCACACGCATCTCAAAACCCACTTTACAGGTGTCTGTCCCACCCACGGACCACGTCCTGCTCAACTTCCTCCCCCCAGCACCTGGCACAGTGACTGCCAGAGTAGGGACGCCAGCAATGCACGCTAACGAGTGGCTAGAGAGTGAGTGAGTGAGTGAGTGAAGCCAGGAGCAGGCCTCCAGAGACAGCATGCACGCGTTGGCACCACAGGGCATTTGATAAATACCCCATGTGCCCACCGCGTGCGAGCAGCTCCGTAAAGATAACAAATGGCAGGCGTCCGGCCGGACTGATGACGTGTGCTACCCTGGCTCTGCCTCCCGCAGCATTGTTCATTACAGGGGATACTAATGAGCTAACAAGGACCCTATCTCTGTTCGTCTCCTCACACATTTTAACAGGCAATTCTGACGCTAATGGACAAAGCTATGGATTTATAGCTGCCGGACCACGGTGAGAACAGCCCTGGAGAATTCCCTGCACGGAGCTCGGTTGTGGGACTCCTGGGTTACATCTGAAAGCGTGCCAGTGGCAGAGACTCCCTGCTGTGGGTAGGAAGTCTTTCCAGAGTTTCCCGCTCACTACTTTTTATTTTTATTTTTATTTTTTATCTTCACCAAGGGTACGTGAGAGAGACATCAATGTGTTGCCTCCCGCATGAGCCCCCATCAGGGCTGGAGGTTGAACCTGAAACCCAGGTACTCGTCCTTGACTAGGAATTGAACCTGAGGCCCTTCTGTGCACAAGATGGCGCTCTAACCACTGAGTCAACCACGTAGGGCCAGGTCAGAACTTTTTAATCAACCAATTGATACATATTTATTTAGCCTCTAAAATGTACAATGCGCTATGTGAGGCATCAGTAAGACCAGAACAATGTCTAAAATGTTGTTTCTTCACCTTAAAGGAGTGCCAACTTGGTTTGTTGAAAAGATGTGTACAGGTGGCAAGTTTCCATGTAAGAAAACACTGTAATCCTAATATATAAAAACCCTAATATATAAAAACCCTAGATGTAATCCTAATATATAAAAACCCAGGGTCCGTAACATCCAAAATGACCAAAGGCTTGACTGAAGGCTGGGTGAAAACCAGGACCCAATCACTGGAAACTTATTCTCTCTGAGCCTCACTTTCCTCATCTATAAAATGGGTATAACAATACCACCTCCTTAAGGTTGTTCTAGAGATTAACCTTCACCAGGCGATACAGAGAAGCCACATGAGGATGACTGTTCTCTCCAGCATTACACAGAGGATGCTGGGGAAGGCCTGGGAGTAGGGGTCGGGGGGAGGGATGGCCAGCAGGCTCCACCTGGCCTGGCTGCCCCTCCTGACTGTACCGAGCCCACTGCCATCATGTCAGATGTTGGGGAAACTTGCAGTCAGCTCCCCTCTTTATTCAGAAGTGGCGACCCAGCACTGACTGCTGAGGGGGCTGTTGGGGGCAAGATCAGACCAGCAGGGGAGGACAACCAGGCTGGCAGAGGAGGAAAGTTGGGGGCAAGATCAGACTGGTAAGGGAGGATAGTTAGGGGAGATCAGGCAGGCAGGCAGAGGCAATTAGGGGCAATCAAGCAGGCAGGCAGGTGAGCAATTAGAAGCAAGAGGTCCCAGATTGCAAGAAGGATGTCCAACTGCTGGTTTAAGCCCGACCCCATTCCCCAAGGTATCCCTAATTGGAGAAGGTGCAGTCTGGACTGAGGGAACCATCCCATGCATGAATTTCGTGCACTGCACCACTAGTCTATATTTGTAAAAGCCTAAGCGACCATTAAGACCAGACAACCAGATGACCAGACAGTAATTATGACATGCACTGATGACCAGGGGGCACATGCTCAATGCAGAAGCTGCCCCCTGGTGGTCAGTGCACTCCCACAGCCAACTAACTTCCCATGGTCAGCCAACCTTCCTTGATCCCTCCCCCATGGCCCTGATTGGGACTGGGCCAGACAGCCCTGATCAGCCCCGATCACCGGCAAGGCCAAGGGACCCCACCTGTGCACCAGGACTCTAGTCCTATACGATAAAGAGCTAATATGCTAATTAGACCAAACAGCAGAATGACCGTCCAGACGACCTTAAGACGACCTTCTGGATAACCTTCCCGGACGAAGCTGAGTCTACGAGGAGCTGCAAGGGCTGGCCGGGACTGCGGGGGACCGAGCCCCTTGTAAGAAGTGCATGCATCAGGTCTCTAGTTTAATGTATAATACACTTGATAAAATAATCTCTATAATGAATTTTTTTCCTACATGTTTTATTTTAGAGAATAGCTGTGAAATACATTTCTGTGTACTTATGCGTGAATGTGTGTGTGAAGAATGTTGCAGAGGACTAAGAATCCGAGCATGCGGCGCGGGCTTTGGGCAGAAGGTTCTGAGGTTCAGACGCCTGCTTCGCGCAGTCCTGCGTGGGGGAGGGCCACACTGGCACAGCAGCTGCTTCATTTGCTTTACACTGTGAGGCTGTGACAGCAGCTACCCAATGGGGGGCACATGAAGGCCAAGGCTAAGGCTGGATGCCTTGGGGGAAGCCGGGCAGGATGCGGGAGAGCCAGGCTGCGTGCTGGGCACAGCAGGGGGGGGGGGCACGCCCCTGCGCAGACACAGAGCCTCTGCGTCAAAGGAAGCAGCCCCCACCATTGGGGGGGGGGGGGACGCTGGGCCCGGAACTGAGGACCCGACTCTCCTAAACCGACCTGGTTCTCGCTCCCGTTTCCCGCCCCTGCGCCCACGGCTGGGCCTCGTCCACTCCTGGCCTTGAACATGGCTTTCCCTCTTTGTCCTCTGCCCTTTCTCCAGGACACCAACTGGGATCCCCTCTTCTAGTCTTCCCTTTACCCACACTGAGCCGCAGACCTCACCACCCCAGCCCTGGGACCCACTGTGTGGCACTGGGGGCGCCTGGCCCCATGGACCCCAGAGGAAATTGTCCTTAACTCTAGTCCAGGATGTGGAGCAACAAAGTGTGTGACGTGTGGATTATGTGTAGAGATCACAGGCAGAGTTCAGAGCAGGTTCATCTAGGGAAATGGAAGATGAAGCAGGATACCCCCGCGAAGACCTCAGCAGTGTGCGACCTTCCCATCACTGCTGGGCAAATGGCACCAGCATAATGGCTCAGAGCACCATCCTCACTCCTGCTCCCGGAGTCGGAGTCTGACACGGGGCTAAAGTCCGGACTCAGCGTCACCTGCTCCCTCTGGGGTCGGGGGGGGGACAAAGCCGCTGGGTCCTGGCCTCGGCTGCAGAGGCGCCTGCAGGCCTGGCACGTGGCCCTCCCCTCTCCCACGCTGTGACCCTGTGCGCCTGACTCACCTCACAGCCCGACTGGTCCTGCCCGCCACAGGGAAAGGACTGAGATGTCCACTGGACAATGGGAGATTTTGAGAGTTTCCAATAAGTGCCAATGTCAAAGAAAGATTAAGATGCACAAATAGGGTGGGCTTGGGGGCAGAGGTCAATGGGGAAAAGGGGGTACCTGTAATACTTTCAACGATAAAGAAAAATGTTTTAAAGACACGGAAATACAGTATGGCTCATTTACTACCATAAAACCAGCATTTCCCCTCAGCGATGAGGTCCCCGCTCACGCTATCCGGAGGTGCATGTCCACTTCCGGCGACTCCACTCCGATGAGGGGACGTGGGCCCTGGAGATGGGAAGGCGGCCGGCTGGGCAGGAGGTGGTCAGAAACTGGGCCAACAGGAGTGGCTGGGCGCTGGCTCCTCCGGCCCCGCTCCCTGTGTCTGCCCAGACGGGGCTGTGACGGGGCAGATGGCAGCAGACCCCACTCAGCCAGCCTGGTTCTCGCACACGATTTCTCTCCGTCTTCCCGTGACTTCCTGCCACCCCCCAAATTAATCTCAGACAGGCCTTTGTGCTTTGGCTGACATTCAAAACTGTCACCTCCGTGCACACATTAACTCCAGGGCCGCTGTCACCCGCACATTAAATCCGATCACCGCGTCAGCACAGCTCAGCTCGGCCCGCTAAGGGGCTGGCTCCGAGAGGACGCGGTGACAGCACGTCGGCGTGACAGCCCGAGTCCACCTGACAGCTCAGAGGCACCTCCTTAGACCAGCTCCGCTCCTGCTGGCCCTGGCGGGAAGGTCAGCCTTCTGGGGATCCCGCCCCTTCCCGTGAGGCGTGAGGAAGGAAGGCCGTGACCAGTGTGGCTGAGGGTCTTTGTGGCTAAGGGCCACATGGTGGAGGACAGTGGATAAACCCCAGACTCAGGTTTGCATGCTAACCGTGCGGGTGACCTTTGCTGGCTCAGGAGCCGGTCTTTACAGCCATCATCAGAAAACCAGACCCGCAGCACGAACTGCAGGCCGGCCGGTGTGTGGGACTCAGGATGGAAAACAAAGTCTCCTCATTCATCAGGGAGGCCCGAGAATTGAGACTGCCGGTGGCCACGCCATTAATCCCTCCAAAGTACGCCCCCACCTATTCCTTCCCTCCCCCGCCCCCCACCCCAGAGCCCGTGTGTCCAGGAGAGGCCGCGCACACCGCAGTTGTGGGGCCGGCTAAGAGGAGACGGGAGGAGAGGGGAAGAGAGGGGGAAGACTGGAGGAGACGGGAGGCGACGGGAGGAGATGGAGGAGACGGGAGGAGACGGAGGAGACGGAGGAGACGCCAGACTCCATTCCTAGGAGACAGATCAGCCGTCACGCGGCAGCGGGCGCCGGGAGGGTCACGGACAGCGGGGTCTCTCTTTCCGTGATGGCAGCTCAGGCTCCCGAAGGAAGTTCCCACACGTCATCTCGCAGGAGCCTGCACGCGGTGCCCACGCACTGCTGACCAAGCCCAGGTCGCCCGAGGCGGGCTCCGGACGCTCAGACCCTAAGCCACAGGCGGGGACATCAGCTCTGGTGCCGCCGGTGAGGCCTGGACTCTGAGCGGCAGCGGCAGCGCCAGGGACAGCGGACTGCCTGCTGACACGTCACCCTCCCTCCCTCCCTCCCTCCCCCCGTGGACACCCTTCCCTCGGGTTTGGGCCCAAGCCCTCTGTCCAACCCCCTGGCCGCTGTGAGCATGACTGGGCCACAGCCACGTTTTAGGAAAATTTATGATTTTAAAAAATGAATAGACAACTTTTTTAGAGAAAGATTTACCCGGAAGTAAAGAGAGCTCCCATGCCGCCTCGCTCCTCCCTGAGTGACCCCGCCCCCACAGGACCTCAGCTGCAGCCGCTGAGCCATACTCACTGTGGCCGCAGGTCATGGCAGTGCTCACTGCAGTGCGATCCAAAGGTCTTGAAAGAGGCGTGATGCTGCGGTCCAGGCTCTGGGCACAGAGGACCAGCCTGTGTCCCTGGCACTGCTCACCCTCCCCCACACCCTGGTCTCCGCGCCCTCGCAGAGTTGCCTTTGCAGACCAGCAGAGCCGGGAATCACACCGCGTGGCCCTGTCGGTCCGGCTTCTCTCCCTCGGAAATGCACCCACGTGTGGGATTCTCCCTGTCTTTGGGGCGGGGAGCTGCTAATGTGCAGCTTTGACTAAGTCTTCGTGTGGCACCGTTTGCTCATCTGTTCAACTGAGACGCATCTGATGCTTCCGGGCCCAGGTTCTGTCACTGAAGAGTAAGCTTCCTGCAGTGTGTGTGCTCAGATCACACACTAGCTGCACTGCCACGTTCCCAGCGGCGTGAGCGAGAGTCCAGCGGCTCTGCATTCCGCCGGCATCCAGCCTCCGTGCCCTGAGTGTGGCCAGTCCAGCAGGTGTTGTGGGCTGTCGTCGCTGCCTTGATTTGCCGTTCCCTAGTGACATAGGATGTTGAGCATCTTTCATTTGCTTATCTGCCATCTGTCTGTTTTGATGAGGTGTCTATGCAGAGCTCCTGCCCGTATTTAAAATCTGGTTGTTTGTCTTTCCACTGGGGCCAGCACGTGCTTTTCTCGGAAACTCACTACAGACACCCATCCCCGATGTCCCAGACCCTCCCAGTCCCAGGCTCACTTCTGGGCGACTCCACCTTCGCGTTACCACGTGGTGCCGACCGTCTAACATGCTGGCACCTCCTCACAGGAGGGACCACTGCTGTTCCCCTCAAACCCGCTGTCAGCGAATAACATGCACGCACGTAGTAGGCCTTCCAATGTTTAAAAGCTGACCAGAAGGTAATAATTTGGAAAGCAGTTCTGTGGGAGGCAAGATTATTTTATAAAATGAGAACACGATAAAGCAGAGCGATTACCGAGGTCTGAGAGACCGGGCTCCGGCAGCTGCTCTGAGACAGCTCGCCGCCTGGACTTGGCCCTTCCTTGAAAGGGTCCAGGCTGCACGCCACAGCCGGTGACCGTGGAGTCCCTCAGGATGTGCGTGAACAGAAAGCTCCCTGCTCCTCAGACTTCTCACATCCTCGTCATCCCACTCCACGTTGGGAGAAGGCAGCGCCCACCCCCAGGACCAGGCATTTGCAGGGCAGCCGGCCAGCACTAGTTAGCATCTCAGTGGGCAGAGCAGCTGGCACTGAATAGAGGAAGCAGAGGATTAGAAGGTTGGAAACAACATTATGAACGTAAAACCCAAGGCTCCTATCTCGTCAACTCAGGATTGCACCAGGCCCTAGCAGGAACACTGTTTATTCATTACCTCATTCTGAATCTGCTGATTCCTTTCTTCGGCCCCTGACTCATTGTTCTCTCACTCAGGACACGCTGAGTGCAAGCAGGGTGTGTGCACTGGGATAGAAAACTGCCGGTGTCTGCCCATGAGGCTTGGCGGGGTCTGAGAAGAGCTGCCGATGAATTCCAGGTGCCTAAGCGTGGCTCTGGGGTTTCTCGGGTGAGGAAGGGTTGGGTGGTCATGACAAGCGCTCAGCTGAGGCAGGGCTGGTCCGGACCCTCCATCGTTGTTCATCTAGCTGTGCGAGCGCTCATGTGGTAAGAGTGTTAATCTCCCTTCAGGGGCTGTGAATTATAAAGCACAGGGGAGGGAGGGGGAAGAGGGAGAGAAAAACCAAAAACAAACCCTCAAATTCCGAGGGGCACAAGACTTCTCACCCTCACAGCTCACTCGGGCCAGTCTGCTGGGTGTGGAGAGGCTGCGAGAGGAGCGGCTGAGCGGCGGTGCTGCTGCTGTCCCTGCGCCCAGCGGCTGCGGTGTCTCGGGCTCTCCCTGGGCCAGGAGTGTCCTCTCCTGCTCGCTGAAGGGTCCGAGAGAAACCACACACGGTTCACTGGGGCCACGCTGACTCGGGGACAGGGGGCAGACACGAGCATTGCCTCCAGCAGCACTGGAGCTGAGCTCGGAGTCTGGGATCCTGATGGGCATCCCTTGGACATAATGAGCCCGAGACCCCCCAGCCTGAGAGGGAGCAGATCTGCGCATTCAGTTTTCACTAAGGAATGAAAAGGACGGTTCCACTTTAACAACCACCTTTCCTGCAGGTTAATATTCTGATTATGCTCCTGCATCAAGTGAATGAAAAGTGTAACTTCCTTTTCAGGGTGAGTTTGGCACATTTAATCGAGAAGAAATGTGTCCAGAGTAAAACCATAACAGTCTGGAGGTCAGCAAAAGCCCCAGGATGACCATGCGGCCAGCAGCCTGGAGCAGGGCGTGTCGGCCACCCGAGGGCCACGCTGCTCCCACAGCTTTCTCCGCGTTCCATGCGACTCCCGGCCAACTGCTGGGGGCTCCGGTCCCGTATCAGTTTCCACAGACCCTACAGATAAAGTGTGCCCTTAGTTTCCCTCAGCAGTTACCTTCAGGATCCATGTGGATAGTGCGGAGAACAGCTTACAGTTAGCACCCCTGCTTCTCAATTACACGCAGGGTGGCCCGTGACGCTGAAGACAGCCCCCCGGCTGACACAGGCCCCCTTCAGAGGCTCCGACAACACAGGCCTCGTCCGCACTCACACTGCATCCTGGTGGAACTTCCTTTTTTAAAACAAATATGCTTTCATTGACTTCAGAGAGGAAGAGAGAGGAAGATGGAGAGAGAGAAACATCAAGGATGAGGGAGAATCACGGATCAGCTGCCTCCTGCACGCCCCACACTGGGATCAAGCCCACAACCCAGGCGTGTGCCCTGATTGTGAATCGAACCGGGACCTCCTGGCTCATAGGTCAACGCTCACTCACTGAGCCACGCCGGCCGGGCTCTGGTGGCACTTTCTCCTCCGTGTCTTTATCCCCAAATCTGTCCCCACAGCCAGGTCCCTGTGGACACTCAGTGCATGTCCCACACCCACGTGGCTGGAGTCGGGAATACAAGCTGCGCAGATGGTCGGTGGATAAACATTGATGACGCTGTGTCTTTGGGGACAGAGTTTTGCCGTCTTTGTCCTTCGTAGCCAAAGCCCTGTGCCACGTGAGTACCCGGCACTTCAGGGGGCTGCACGGCCTGGCTGGGTGGCGATGGAGGGCAGGTGCAGACCCGGTGACCCCCTATCTATGACTGTCCAGGGGAGCAGCCCTGAGACAGCCAAATTGGCAAAGCCTTTGCTTGCCTGGGCGCCTCCTCGCCTCTGATTTCGCATCTCAGTCTCAGCAATGGCCTCAGTGACGGGAGGACAAGGCCATGTAACTCCTACTAGCTGCACAGTTCTCGTGGAAAAAAACAAACAGAAATCAAAGAAAGAAAAAAGTTAACCTTTTAAACTATCTAAGGAAAGGCAAGTCCCACCCTTACTTGTTCACCAGCCAGAACCGCCTGACAGGCCTTTCCTGTTCTTCCGAGTCCATGGGCGCCCAGGGCTAAAAATAGACAATGCTTTGCATCTGCGTTTGAACAAACACGGGGCGTTTGGAGCCGGTTGCCATGGGCTTCCGGGCGTCGTCCTCCTATCCCCGCCGCTGGCAAGGGGCTCTTGGGGAATAGTAGCTCCACACGCACCCACCGGGGAGGACTCTTGCTCGGAGGGCACGTGAGTGGGTCAGAAACGCTACCAGGAGCACAGGGACACAAAGGAGCTCAGCGACTCCCACCCGGGCCTGAGGGTCCCAGACACCAGGATTCCAGTTCCCACTCCCACATCTCCTGTCTCCACCGTGCTGGCAGCCGCTGCCATTGAGGGTTAAGACATAAACCAACGGAGAGGCTCTGGAGAGGCCTCCAGCAGGGGAGTAAGGGGGGGCGGTCCAGGCGCAGCAGCAAGAAACTGTGCATGGTCAGTTTTGGTCCCGTCTCTGTGAGACATGGGGTTCGAAGGGAGTTTAGCTTCTCAAAGGAAAACAGTCACAGGAGCTGGGGAACTTCGTGGGTATTGCCGCAAAGTTGTGATGTGTGGCCCACAGATGGGGCACTATGGCAGGTGGAGACCAACAAAGCCGAGAGGAAGAGACAGACACTCCCAATGGAAAGACTTCCTTCATGCATGCACCCTTCATGCACGCACCCTTCATGCATGCACCCTTCATGCATGCATCATTCATTCATTCATTCATTCAGAAACAGTCACTGAGAGCTGGTCACCGACCAGGTCCTGAACTGGGGCCTGGAATCCACGGTGAGAAAGGCAGGCCTTCCTGCCTTTATGGAGCTGACACTCTCCTGGGCGAGACAGGCACATGAAGACGAACCACGAGAGAAAGCAGATCGCTGCAGATGGTCACAAATGTCTCAGCGAGGCAGGGAGCCTGCAGGTTGCAGGGGCTCGGTGCTCTGAGAGGAGGGGCAGGCAGAGGAGACCCGGCAGTGCAGGCTCAGAGGTCAGTGGAAGGGTTTCTATGTCAAGAGCAAAGGGAACTAAATCGCGGAGTTTCAGGGAAAAGAGTGACCCAGACCTTTCAATCAATCTTTCTGCTTGTATGTGGAGGAAGAGGGAGCCGGGCCGAGCAGGGTTCACCAGGACTCAGTCATTCCTGGCCGATTCCAGTCCTATTCTTTTTGTGTTTAGACTAGAGGCCTGGTACAGAGATTTGTGCATGGGTAGGGCCCCTCAGGGTGGCTGCGGAGATTGGGTCCCAGCTCGCACCCCAGCCTCACAGCCCTTCAGCTCCACAGCCCAGCCTGGCACCGCACCTTGGCCTGGCACCACCCCCTCACCTGCTCTACCATCCTGCCTGCAGGATGATTGATTGGGGCTGGGCCCCCTGCCTGGCTCCCTCAGCACCTGGGAGCTGGGCAATGGCCCCGCCCCCCACCTCTGCCACTGGTAGCCATCTGCAGGGTGATTGGCCGGGTGATTTGGCCCTGCTCACATCCGCCTTGGCCTGGTGCTGCCTACTCACCGGCTCCACCATCCTGCCGCGATCCTGCTCTCCTCAGGGCCCATGAGGGCTTGGCATTGCCTCCACTGCCGCCCACTGCCAGCGTCGCATTGCCAAGGCCCGCCATGTTCTGCCCCGCCCCCTGGTGGTCAGTGCATGTGATAGTGGGTGGTCGAACTGCTGGTCTCTGCTTCCAACTCCTGGTGAACTACCGCCTGAGTGGACAATTTGCATATTAGGCTTTGATTATGTAGGATTCCCCTGGGTTTGGCCCGGTGGGGAGAGGTGGATGGAGGCTTCAGGTGAGTTCTGTGGTTTGGGACTTGGCCTGAGCCTGGAATTGACCATTTCTGCAGGGGCCTGGGTTCTGGGGGGTCAGATCTCTATGCTAACATTTGGGTCTGAATGCGTCGTGGCTGCGAAGTGTCACTGACATTTTAGTCGCATTCAGGAGCTTCCTCGAGTCCCAATTTGTGAAGGAATTTACCCGTATTTCCCGGCCCTTAGATCTTTTCCAGGCCAGAGCTCCACTCCGTATGGGACTCAGGCTGAGAACAGAGTGAGGTTGGCCAGCTCACCTTTTACTGACTGGCTCCTCGCTGCCTCAGGTTGTGTGCCAGCCGTCACTGCCCAGCCTCTGGCACAGGATCTTCACACCCCCAAACCGGGTCTGTCTGCACTTCTCTGTTGTTCCGTTGCTCTGCCTACCCATTTACATTTACACGCCCGCTGTCTCTCTTAGGGTTCGGGGTTTTATCTGCTGAGGCTGGCCTTTGGTCATTGGTCATTCTTCGAGTGGTATTCTTGGCTGTACTGCTTATTTATTTTTCCACATTAAATGTAGATTTGACTTGTCTTGCTTAAAAAAGAGTGCAGTTATTTCTGTTCGGCTCAGCTTCCTCTGTGCCGCGGGGGGAGGCCCCTCTGGGGAGCGGCATGGCCCCTGCGGGAGCGCGGGGCTTCCGCCCGCTCGGCTCGGCGCCGCTGGGTCCTCCGGGAGCTCTCATGCCCCCGCGTGTGAGTTTGGAACATTTCTGTTAAGTTTACTATTGGCATTTTATGCAGTTTTTCTTGTTCTCTGTTGATCTTTTTATGTGGCAAACACCAGCATCACCATCTTCACCCTTGTTAAGTGTGTTTACACTGTTGTGAAGCCGCTGTCTAGAATCTTCTTCGTATCTCGCAGAATTGAAGCTCCATACCAGTGACACCGCAGCCCCACCCCTCCTCCAGCCCTGCGGCCACCTCCCTCCTCTGTGGGGTTGTCCACATTAGAGACTGCAGCGAGGGGAGGCGCCTGTCTTTTTGTGACCAGCTTATTGCACTCATGTCCTCAGAGTGCATCCAGGCCCCCCTCCAGGCTGGGACGGGTCTCCTTCCTCTTGAGGACAGCCTGGCCCCTGTGTGAGTATCACATGCTTATCTGTCATCTGTCAGTGGACATCTGTGTTGCCCCCACCTTCTGGCTAGTACAAGCAGTCCTCCTCTGAGCACGTGTCTGCAAATGTCTCTTCAAGGACCTGCATTCACATTTGAGGGGGACATGTACTCAGAGGTGGGGTTGTTAGGTCAAATCGAGCCTCATTTTAATTTTTTGAGGAACTGCCATTCTAATATTCCACAACACGGCAACACAACACAACCCATCAGTGGCACCATTTTAATATCCCACCGACAGCGCCCCAGAATTCCAACTTATTTGCATCCCTGCCCACACTTGTGTTCTCTGCTTGTTTTCATTCATTTTGTTTAGAATAGTCATCCCAGTGTGGCTGAGGACACCTCACGGTGGCTTTACTTTGCATTTCTCTGATGATGACTAACGCTGCTTTCTTCATCGGCCTTCTGGCCATTTGTACTTGTCACCGGTGAAGCGATTCAAGACCTTGGCCCATTTTTAATATTTGATTTTTCTTGTTGGGTTATGAGTTCTCTATTCAATCTGGAGATGAACGCCTATCAGACATGTGATTTGCAAATATTCCCTCCCATTCCATAGGTTGCCTTTTACTCTGTTGAGTGTCTTCTTTTAAGAACCACGTTTTTCAGGTTGATGCAGACTCTTGTCTATTTTTGCCTTCGTTGCCTCCACTTCTAGTGTCAGATTAAAGAGATTTGCCAAATCAAACATCATTAAGCTTTTCTCCTCTTCAGTTTTAGAAGTTGGATAGTTTTGAAGCTATGTTTACATCTCCCCGCAGCTCGGGTCCCTTGTGTGTGTGTGTGTGTGTGTGTGTGTGTGTGTGTATAACTGAGGGTGCAGGCCGGTCCTTTTGCGTGTAGATATGCAGTTTTCCCAGCACTGGTTGTGGCAGAGACCACCCCTTACCAAAGAAGTGGTTTTGGCACCCTCGTTGAAGGTTTATCTCTAGACTCTATTCTAACCCACTGGTCTGTACACCTGTCTTTATGGCAGTACCACATCCTTTCCATTGCCTCCACCTTGTAATATGTTTTGAAATCAGGAATTTGAGTATCCTAACTTTGTTCTTCTAATTCAAGATCGTCTTGACTATTTGGGGTCCTTTGAAATTTCATATAAATTTTAGGATGATTTTTTTTTTTCTATTTCTGTAAAACTGACACTAGGATTTAGGATTTTGGTAGGGATTGTACTAAATATATACATATATCTGGATAATATTCATATCTTAACAATATTGTCTTTCTATTTATTTGTGTCTTCTTTAATTTCTTTCAGCAATATTTTATAGTTTTCAGTGTATGAACCTTTCACCTCCTTGGTTAAGTTTATTTCTACATATTTTATTCTTTTTATTGTTCTTATAAATGGAGCTGTCTTCTTAATTTTCTTTCCTGGTTGTTTATTCCTTGTATACAAGAACACACTTGATTTTTGTGTGATGGTTTTGCTGAATGTGCTTATCAGTTCTAACAGTTTAGAGTCTTTTTTTTTGTGAAATCTTCAGGGTTTTCTCCATATAAGATTATATTACCTAGAGATCTTTTTCACTTTGAATGCCTTTTGTTTATTTTTCTTCCTGAATAGCTCAGGCTGGAATGTTCCACACTGTGTGAAGTGGAAGTGGTGAGAGTGGGCCCCCTTGTCTTGCTCCTGACCTTGGAGGAGAAGCTTGCCGTCTTTGGTCATTAGGATGCTGTGAACTGTGCTTTGGAGTGTTCAGCCTTTGTTCTGTTGAGGTCCTGTCTTCTATTCCTGCTTTTTTAAAAATCATGAGAAAGTGTTAAAACAATTGAACACAGCTGATTGTGACCCCTTTTCTGTAACAATTAAAATAATCATGTTTGTTCTTCATTCAGCTAATGTGTTGGATAAAGACTTGGTTGTTGCTATTGTTTTCATTTAATTTAATATTGTGCAACTTTACTAATGTTGAAATTTTTGTATTATATTTCTTTGATTGCCATGGGTTTTCAAGACACTCAGTCATGTATCATCTGTAAGTAGAGGTGTTTTTAGCTCATCCTTTCTATTCCCTGTGCCTCTGGTTTTGTATTTTTATCAGTGTGTGTGTGACCCGAAGGCTCTGGTTCCACCGCAGGTGGTAATGGGTGCCATTGGGTGAGGGCCCAGTCGCCAGAGAGAAGAGGGCAGTATTTTTTCTTGGAATTGAGGCCAGCTTTTGGGTGAGCAATTTGTATTTTATCATTTTAAGAAAATATCCATTGACAACTTCCATTATGTGTTTATATTGAGAGTATGAGTTAAATTGTTTGCTTTTCAATGTGTGTAAAAATGAACATAAGACTTTTCTCCAATGATCTAATGATATGGTGACATATATTAATGGACTTCCTAGAGTTAATCTATGCTGCATTTCTGGCATAAATTCACTTGGTTCAGATGTGTTATCATAATTGCTAGGACACTGTGGTACCAGTCATTTTGGACTATTGTACCAATAGTTACAAGTGAGTTTGTCTATAGATTTGAGGAAATAAATTTTAAATCCAGTTTTATTAATGTTATATTCTTCTTGTAGAAGGATTTGGAAGGTTTCCTTCTCCATCTATACTTTTGTACAAATAGGATGTCCTGGACTTTGACATTTCCAAGGAATTCCCCTGTGAAATCATTCTGACCTGCTGTGCTCTTTTTGTTTGGTTTGGGTTTTTATTGTTTTCTGTATGTTTGTTTGTTGTTTTTTTTGAGACTCGGGGAGTGGGAAATAACTGTCTGGTACTTCCTCCATTTCTTCTATAAAATTGGTCTGTTTTGCCCTGGCCTGTTTTTCTGAGTGGTTAGAACATTGGCCCACCAGACCTAGGGCTCACAGGTTCGATTCCCAGTCAAGAGTGCATGCCTCGGTTGCGGGTTCAACCCTGGCCCTAGTTGGGGCTTGTGCAAGAGGCAACCAATCAACCAATATTCTCTCTACCCCCTACCTTCCTTCCTTCCATTCTGTCTGAAAAACAATAGAAAAAACATATCCTTGGGTGAGGATTAGAAAAAAAAAAAAAAAGGAGAAATTGGTTTGTTTTACTGGAGTCCATTTTAGAAAGCACATTTTTCTAGAAAGTGGCCTACTTCTGCGTTGTTGAAATCTCCTCTTTCAATGGTTATTGTCCTTTGTCCTTTCTTATCCTGCGTGTTTGTGCTTCTTCCTCCCATCTGCTTCCCACCAACAACTTTTTTTTCTTACATTTTTAGTGGTTATTTTGTTTATTTTATAACAAAATGTTTACTTATTGGTATGACTATTTTTCTCTCTTCTATTTCAGTAATTTCTGCTTTTATTCTTATTGTATCATTCCCTTTCTTGTTCTCTTTTATTAACTGGATTATTCTGTTTTCCAAATTTGGAGGTTTTCTTTGTTTTTATTGTTATTTTTATTGACGTATATTTAAGCCTAAAATTTTCTCTGATCACTGCTTATCATTACTTTTCCCAATGTCTGTAACAGTGGTTTGTATGCCATCATTTAAATCCATTCTTTTGCATAATGACCAGAACTTTTTGTATTATTCCTACTTGTGTAATTTATTAAATTTTTATTGAGACCCAACCCACTATATGGTGAATTGATTACTTTTAATTAATATTCAATATGCATAAGAAAGTGAGATTGATTATTATCAGGGTCAAATAGGCCCATCTTATTTGTGATGTTGCACGTGTCCTCTCCGCACTTACTTGGCATCCTCCGTCGTCGGGCTGCACTAGGCCCTGGTCACTAGGACGCCAGCATCTGTCGCAGGTGCGATCGCCTCCCTGCATTCCCCTGGACTCTGCTCAGGAAGATGGCGGCTACGCGAGGCTCCTCTGTCGCGTCTGCACGTGCACTGTGGCCTCTGCTCTGTCACATTTCTTTGTCTTGTTTATCTCCTCTTGGCCTGAATCCTACCTGGTCCAAAGGTGAGACCCAGCTCTGGTCTGTTCGCCTCTGCCTGGCAGGGGGCGCAGTTCCTTTGGGTGTCTGGTGGGCACAGCTCACAGCCTGGCCTTGTGAGCGGTCTGAGAACACGTCTTCTGTGTGTGGGGGGCTGAGCATTAACAGGCCTGCGTGTCTCATTGCAGCTCCAGTCATTACTTCCTGTGTCCACCAGTTTCCCTGGAAACTCGACCAGCTCTTCTTCTGTATGTGTGTATGTGTGTGTGTATGTGTTCTCTGTGTGTTCTGTGTGTGTGTTCTGTCTCTGTGTTCTCTGTGTATGTGTGTTCTCTGTGTGTTCTGTGTGTGTGTTTTATCTGTGTGTGTGTTCTCTGTGTGTTCTATCTCTGTGTGTTCTGTGTGTGTGTGTTTATCTGTGTGTGTGTTCTCTGTGTGTTCTATCTCTGTGTGTTCTGTGTGTGTGTGTTTATCTGTGTGTGTGTTCTCTGTGTTTGTTCTATCTCTGTGTGTTCTGTGTGTGTTCTATCTGTGTGTGTGTTCTGTGTGTGTTCTATCTCTGTGTGTTCTGTGTGCGTGTGTTCAATCTGTGTGTGTGTTCTCTCTGTGTTCTATCTGTGTGTGTTCTCTGTGTATGTGTGTTCTCTGTGTGTGTTCTGTGTGTGTGTTCTATCTGTGTGTGTGTTCTCTGTGTGTGTTCTGTCTCTGTGTGTTCTGTGTATGTGTTCTATCTATGTGTGTTCTCTGTGTGTGTTCTATCTATGTGTGTGTTCTGTGTGTTGTGTGTGTGTGTTCTATCTGTGTGTGTGTTCTCTGTGTTTGTTCTATCTCTGTGTGTTCTGTGTGTGTGTTCTATATGTGTGTGTGTTCTATCTCTGTGTGTTCTGTGTGTGTGTGTGTTCTATCTGTGTGTGTGTTCTATCTGTGTTCTCTGTGTATGTGTGTTCTCTGTGTATGTGTGTTCTCTGTGTGTGTTCTATCTGTGTTTGTGTTCTACCTCTGTGTGTGTTCTATCTGTGTGTGTGTTCTCTGTGTGTGTTCTACCTCTGTGTATGTTGTCTGTGTGTGTGTGTTCTGTGTGTGTGTTCTATCTGTGTGTGTGTGTTCTATCTCTGTGTATGTTCTGTGTGTGTGTGTGTTCTACATGTGTGTGTATTCTGTGTGTGTGTTCTATCTGTGTGTGGTCTCTGTGTGTGTTCTCTGTGTTTGTTCTATCTCTGTGTGTTCTGTGTGTGTGTTCTATCCATGTGTGTTCTGTGTGTGTTCTATCTCTGTGTGTGTTCTGTGTGTGTTCTATATGTGTATGTGTTCGGTGTGTGTGTTCTATCTGTGTGTGTGTTCTCTGTGAGTGTTCTATCTGTGTGTTCTGTCTGTGTGTGTTCTCTATGTATGTGTGTTCTCTGTGTGTGTTCATTCTCTATGTGTGTGTTCTATGTGTGTGTTCTGTGTGTTCTATCTATGTGTGTGTTCTGTGTGTCACAATGGTCCCCTAAGCAATATTTTGCCCCTAGAACGCTGTCCGTTCCATAGTAATCTCCAGTCATTTTATCGCCTTTAGAGAAAGTTCTCAGTTCACAATTGTCAGAGGAATATTATGCAGTCATTAAAAGTCATGTTTCTGGAAAAAAAAGCAGATGGTAATTTCAGTAAATGTTTCTTACATTAAATAAATTTTAAAATATACAAAATAACATGTCCATCCTACAGAATAGCTAATCTTCACTGCTTAAACCTCACGGTCCCAGGAACAAGGACAGCCGGAGAGGATTTGGCAACAAGAGCAGTGCGGGGACTCGAGGACACGGGGACAAGGGGACAAGGGGACAAGGGGACTCGGGGACCGGGTCAGCCTGGTGGGCGCTGTGGCAGGAACAGCCCACGTCCAGAGCCCGTCACTTCTAGGCAGACCCTCAGCCCTGAAAGTCCAGAGCTCTCATCAACAACAACTTAAATAATATAGTTTTTTAAACACAACATGTCTAAGTCTTTCAGGGAAAAAACTGGAGTTCCGTTAAAAAAAAAAAAATGTGCTAAGTGGCTTCAATGTTTTTGAGCGTTTTAATGTAGAAACGGGCCTCAAAGCAGTTACCCCGAGGCAGACGAATCCCAGATGGGGCAGGAGCCAGGCACAGACCCATTCCCCGGGCGGGAGGGAGGTGGCAGCGGCTGTGTCTCAGACTCCGCGGTGCTGGGCCAGTCCGGGTTCTCGTTAGCGTGAACGGTACGCTCTTGCCCAGTGGTTTCTGACCTGAAGGAGAAGGACACAGCTTCAAAGCTTTAACCTCATGCATTTGGGGAACGGAGTGACCCGACCCCCAAAGCCTCCCCCTAAAGCCCCGGGGACCCCACCCCTCCCAGCGACCCTGGTGACAGCATCTGCACAGCATCTGTGGGGATCCGCGCTCTGAGGGCCAGCCCCCAACCACAAGCCCGCAGCCTCCCCATGGCAAGCCCCCCCACCCCGAGCCCACAGCCTCCCCATGGACAGTCCCCCCCTCCCACCCCGAGCCCACAGCCTCCCCATGGACAGTCCCCCCTCCCACCCCGAGCCCACAGCCTCCCCATGGACAGTTCCCCCACCCACCCCGAGCCCACAGCCTCCCCATGGACAGTTCCCCCACCCACCCCGAGCCCGCAGCCTCCCCATGGCCAGTCCCCCTCCCACCCTGAGCCACAGCCTCCCCATGGCCAGTCTCCCCCACCCTGAGCCCGCAGCCTCCCCATGGCCAGTCCCCCCTCCCACCCTGAGCCCACAGCCTCCCCATGGACAGTCCCCCCACCCCGAGCCCGCAGACTCCCCATGGCCAGTCCCCCCACCCTGAGCCACAACCTCCCCATGGCCAGTCCCCCCACCCTGAGCCACAACCTCCCCATGGCCAGTCCCCCCACCCTGAGCCACAGCTTCCCCATGGCCAGTCGCCCCACCCCGAGCCCACAGCCTCCCTATGGCCAGTCCCCCCTCCCACCCCGAGCCCACAGCCTCCCTATGGCCAGTCCCCCCTCCCACCCCGAGCCCACAGCCTCCCCATGGCCAGTCCCCCCACCCCGAGCCCGCAGCCTCCCCATGGCCAGTCTCCCCCACCCTGAGCCACAGCCTCCCCATGGCCAGTCCCCCCACCCCGAGCCCGCAGCCTCCCCATGGCCAGTCCCCCCCACCCCGAGCCCTCAGCCTCCCCATGGACAGTCTCCCCCACCCTGAGCCCGCAGCCTCCCCATGGACAGTCTCCCCACCCTGAGCCACAGCCTCCCCATGGCCAGTCCCCCCACCCCGAGCCACAGCCTCCCCATGGACAGTCCGCCCACCCCGAGCCCACAGCCTCCCCATGAACAGTACCCCCACCCCAAGCCTGCAGCCTCCCCATGGACAGTCCGCCCACCCCGAGCCCACAGCCTCCCCATGGCCAGTCCCCCCACCCCGAGCCCGCAGCCTCCCCATGGCCAGTCCCCCCGCCCCGAGCCCGCAGCCTCCCGTGGCCGGCCTGGGCCCAGAGAGCCTCGGCGAGGCCCAGCAGCTCTGGTGGGGAGAGCGGGGTCCCTGCCCCTCAGGGGACTCTGAGGCCTGGTTGGTGTCGGGGACCAGGTCCGGGGACTGGGGGACATTTCCAGGCAGAGTCCGCAGAGGGCGGTCTGGGCAGACTCTGGGCGGTCCCAGCGCCCCGCCTGCCGTCCTGGTGAGAGGCAGCATTTCCCCTTCCACCCCGGGCTTTTCCGCTGTTTTCCCGGCGCCGGGCCGGAGCACGGGGTGAAAAGTCACCGGGAGGACAAGGTGACAGATAGCCCCGGGGTCGCGGGGTCGTGGGGAGGCGTCGTGATCCGGCGCAGACGGAGCGATTTCCTCGGTGATTTCAGCCCTTCGTCTCTTCACACGTCCCGCCACCTGGACACAATGAGGAGAGAGAGAGAGAGGGAGAGAGGGAGAGAGGGAGAGAGAGAGAGAGGGAGAGACGGAGAGAGAGAGAGAGAGAGAGAGAGAGAGAGAGAGAGAGAGAGAGAGAGAGAGAGAGAGGGAGAGAGGGAGAGAGGTAGGCGAGCTGAGGTAGAGGGGAGCTGGATGCAGATATCGCGCTAGGATATATCGAGAGCTAGGAGCTCGCGATCAGCGTCTCTATCGCTGCGCTCTCTCTCTAGGGCTCATGGCGCCTACTCTCGCTGTCTCGCTCGATCTCGCGCTCGCTTTTTTCGCTCGGGTCTCTCTTTCTTCTCTCTTTCTCTCTCGCTCGCTCGCTCTACTCTTATATCTCTCTCTCTCCCTCCCGCTCTGCCCTCCCTGCCTCCCCGCCCCATGCCAGCGGGCTGTGTCTGCGGGCTGCTCGGTGGAGACTGTAAATAATGTTAAAGGCCGCCGTTTGCCGCCTCAGACACACATAAGTGGCAGCTTCACCCTTTTCCGTTGACCCTCTGTCCAGGGTTTGATTTACTTTCAAATCTCTCGTCGTAGATGCTTGGACAACATTTATCTGGGGGGCGGTGGGAGCGGCGTGTGCGGAGGGGAGAGGGGCTGTGCAGGGAGGGACGTTAATCTCTCTCCTGCGGCCGCAGCCAGGCTGTCTGCTTCTCTTGTTTCCCAGCAGGTCTAGCTGCTCCTGAGCAAGGGCACTGGCACTTAAAATGAACGGACTTCAGCCACGCCGAAGCGGGGGTGGGGAGGGCTTCTTCCTGGCAGAGGCATGGCTGGGGTCGTGCTCGTGGAACCGCTGGGGGTGGTGGACAGGATCACTGCTGGACCAGGAAAACACCCCCAGCTCCTACCCGCCCGCCGAGCAATGAGAAAGCCTCCAGCCCCATTCCCCGTTTGTAAAACTATGATAGAATTACTGTAGGATCCAGCAATCCTGCTTCTGGGCATTTATCCAAAGGGAACAAAACAGGATTTTAAAGTGATATCTGCACCCCCATGTTCACTGCAGCATGATTCATGGTAGCCAAGGTATGGAAGCAACCTAAGCGTCCGTCTGTGGGTGGAGGGGTGAGATGTGGTGTGTGCTCTTTATAATGGAACACTGTTCAGCCGGGCCTGGGGGGCACTATGTTTAAGTGAAATGAGTTATATGAAGTCAGAGAAAGACAGACACCATGTGATATCATGTATGTATGGATTCTTCATACAGACAGAGCATAGACTGGTGGTTGTGGGCAGGGGCTGAGTGAAGGTGGCCAAAGGCCACAAACTTTCACTGGAAGGTGAGTGAGCGCTGGGGACGTAACCACAGCCTGGTGATGCCAGTTAATGGCACTGCATTGTGTACTTGAGCTTTGCTAAGAGTCAATGTCAAATGTTCTCATCACCAAAAAAAGTAGGTAGTTATGTGAGTTGATAGTGGTGTTAATAAACCCTGTTGTGTTAATTATTTCACGATAATTACATGTATCAAATCATCACATTTTAGACCTCAAACTTATAAAATGTTATGTCAACTAGAGGCCTGGTGCACAAAATTCACGCATGGTGGGGGGTGGGGGGCGGTGTCCCTCAGCTCGGCCTGCACACTCTCCAATCTGCCTGCCTGCCTGCCAGCCTGATTGCCCCCTAACCACTCCCCTGAACATGGGCTGACCCACCCTCACTCCCAAGAGCGGTTACAAAACTCTTCCTTTCAACCCCAGAATTATCGATATCTCCCTAAGAGTTCAACCCTCATCTGCACACCTTTCCAACCATGACTCATTCTTGACTTCCCTGAGTCATCTCATACAACACAGGGTCTGATCCTCCCCACCCCACACCGCCCACCCTATGTCCAATCAGCAAAGACAACCTCACCACGTGACATTCTGAGCCATGTGTAAGCGGGGTAAGGGTGGTTCCTCTGTATTACAGAATGTTTGGCAACACCTCTTGCCTCTACCACTAGACACCAGTAACAACGCCCTCCCACCCTCTAGTTGGGACAACGAGAAACATCTCCAGAATTTGCCAAATGTCCTCTGAGGACAAAAGTGTCTGGTGGAAAACCACTGATCTGAGATGCACAGGTCCAATGGGTCCCACCGCCTCGCCTGAATGAAATGCCACCCTGGGCATCATGCCCACAGAAGTGGTTTATGGCTCACCATATTGCCCAGGTATAAATCCCATCACTCAGTTACCGGGACGTGGTTCATTTGCTCCCAGCTGCTCTCCGCCTGCGTGGACATTTCAGTGCAGGGAGCGTGGTTTGGCATAAGAACAGGCAGCCAGCTGAAGGCAGAGTGAGGCTGTGAATACCCAAGTCCTGAGTGAGTGTACTGTTGTTTGGGTGTACTCTCAGAAAGCACTCGGAGCTGGAAAGGGATGGAGAACCCCAACCCCAGCTCCACTACTTAAATAGGCCCGTTAAAAACGAGCTGAGTGTAAGCACAGCCTCTTTACACAGACGACATCCCACCGGAGCGAGCGTCAGGAGCTTCCTTGGGGGCGTTGCCACCACAGTGGTACCCGACCATCTAAACTTCAATCACTCACCTCCGTCCTAGTCTGCACCCTCGTCAGGGTGCAAGCTCCTTGCTGACTGCATCAGCAGGAGGCAGCTGGGAGCTGCTGTCATCCATTCTCATTGGACGCGGCTGACAGGGCCCCGAGACACAGCCAGAGCGGGCAGCCCCTGACTCTGGAAAGGACGTGTGGGCGCCCCCTGCTGCCAGCATC
This sequence comes from Pipistrellus kuhlii, assembly GCF_014108245.1. Taxonomy (NCBI): domain Eukaryota; kingdom Metazoa; phylum Chordata; class Mammalia; order Chiroptera; family Vespertilionidae; genus Pipistrellus; species Pipistrellus kuhlii. The sequence goes on from NW_023425585.1 coordinate 190,497, forward strand.
CAGAAGTCACAGGAAGGGACTTTGTGCCTTCCATGTCGCTGTGCTCCCAGAGCCCGGACAGGGGCTAGCACATAGTAGGAGCTCTACTGATGTTCACTGAACAGATCTCTAAGTCCCAGACAGCGGACTGTGCTGTTACCTGCGGCTAGGGCTTCCAGTTTACAAAGAGCGTGTTTGGTCCTCACAGGGACCAGGAGAATGAAGTCCAAGGTCACACTGGTGGTCAGTGGCAGAGCGAGCTGAGGTATGTGTTCTTCCACGAAGCACACAGACAACATCACACGCATAGTAGCTTGGCTTCCTCCCCAACGTCTCCTCTGTCACCGGCCCTCACAGGCACTGCAATCCCCTGGCGTGTGGTCATCCAAGGCACACAGTGAGGGGACTGTCTGAGATGGTGCCAGTGGGAAGCTCAGTGTCCTGGTGAAACATGGTGAACACCCAACAATTCTATATAATAAAGAGGTAATATGCAAATTGACCCTCATGCCCTTGCATCACAAGATGGCCAGTCCCATGTTGTCACAAGATGGGCACCACAAGATGGCTGCCCCCCATTTATCACAAGATGGCTGGCAGAGGATGGCAGTTGGGGGAGATTGGGCCGGCAGGGGAGCAGTTAGGCGTCAATGAGGCTGTCAGGGAAGTAGTTAGGGGGCTATGAGGATGGCAGACAGAAGCAGTTGGGGGCAATCAGGCAGGCAGGTGAGTTGTTAGGAGCCAGCAGTCCTGGATTGTGAGAGGGATTCCAGATTGGAGAGGGATCCCAGATTGGTAAAGATAAAACTGAGATCCAATTCCCTGCCAGCCAATGGGGAGCGAGGGGTCCCAGCTGGCAGACAGCATGGGATCAAGGCCGGCAGAGAGCGGGGGGCGCCGCCCTGGCCTCGGCGGGAGGAGGCGAGCTTCCCGCGTGTCTCCGCGGCAGGACACAGGTGACGGGTGGACGCGGGCACTCCCTCCTGCAGCTCACGCTGCCGCCTCGGCCCTTCGTGGCTCTGAAGGGGGGTGCTCCGCTGTAAGTAAGGACCCTGGCTCACTGACATGGGTCCCAGAAGGCTGATACGGGTTCCATCTCTGTGCCCTCTGACCTGCCAGTGTCACTCAGCCATGGGGAAGGGCACCCCGCTGCATCCTTCTCTGTGCCCCTCCCCCCACCACCCCAGATGCAGCCCCAGGAGCTCCTGGCTCCCCTGCTGCCTCCGGCCCAGCCTGCAGCTCCCCCCTCCCCCCTCCCCCCCACCGCGCTCCCGTGTGTCCGCAGGAGGAAGCTGCTGTCTCAGGACCAGCCGCCCGCCCTCAGGGAGGGAGCGCAGGGCACAGAGGTCCCCTCCCCCAGCTGCTATGCCCAAAACACAGCAGGTGGTCCCCACCATAGAGAGGTGACCCCGGGGTCCCCTCACCCCAGCACACAGCACACCCGGGCCCAGCCCTCCATTCCCAGACTCCCGGGTGACTGCCCTGCTGCCCAAGAGGGGTGCTCATCTGTAGAAAACCAGCAAGGCCCCCACCCCACCCCCACCCCACCGGCCCGGAGCCTGGGAATGTGGCCTGCAGGGTGGGACCACAGCAGCCAGGTGGCACCCACAGGGTGCCCAGGCAGCCTGGCTCCGAGCCCTCCTTCCAGGGAAGACCCGTCCTGACGCCTCCCTGAGCCCACAGCCCTCCATGCGCAGCATTTAAAGCTTGTTTGTTTCATAAATAGACCAAGAACACGGCTCAGGGTTCCCCTGCTCCTCCCTGGGTCCCCTCATAGGGAAGTTCTGCTCCGGGGAGAGGCTCGTCCCCCTTTCCATGAGCAGAGTTGCACCCCCCACTGCCCCCTTCCTCGCCCCCCTCCCTTTCTCCCCTCTGGGTCTGGTCCCTCAAGCTGTTCTCAGCTAGATGGCACCCAGGGCTCCATGCTACCATCTGGGGCCGGCAGTGATCACATCACCTTGTCCCACCAGGCACAGGGGAGGCGGGGGGGGGGGGGTAGGGGTGAGGGTGGGATGGGGGTGGGGGGGGGTGAGGGGTAGGATAGGGGTTGGGGGGTGGGAGTGGGGGTGTGTCTGGCTGTCCCCTTGGGCTTGGGCTTGGGCTTAGGCTGGGGGAGTACTCCAGCTAAAGAAAAGCTCTGTGTGTGTGTGTGTGTGTGTTGGGGAAGGGGGTGTTGGGGGAGCACAAAGGAAAAGAAAGAACAGGCTTCCAAAAGCAGGAAGAAGCAGAGGGCAGTGTAGAGGCCTGTCCCTGAAGGTGCCTCCCGGCTGGAACTGGTCTCCCATGTCAGGAGCCTGCAGCCTGTCCTCCAGCATCAGTCCCCATGGCTTTCCCCCTGGCTTTCCCCCTGGCTGTCCCCTGGCTGTCCCCCTGGGTGTCCCCCTGACTGTCCCCCTGGCTGTGCCCCTGACTGTCCCCCTGGCTGTCCCCCTGGGTGTCCCCCTGGGTGTCCCCCTGACTGTCCCCCTGGCATCTCCCTGGCTGTCCCCCTGGCTGTCCCCCTGACTGTCTCCCTGGGTGTCCCCCTGACTGTCCCCCTGACTGTCCCCCTGACTGTCCCCCTGGCTGTCCCCCTGGCTGTCCCCCTGGGTGTCCCCCTGACTGTCCCCCTGGCTGTCCCCCTGACTGTCCCCCTGGGTGTCCCCCTGGCTGTCCCCCTGGCTGTCCCCCTGACTGTCCCTCTGGGTGCCCCCTGGCTGTCCCCCTGGCTGTCCTCCTGGCTTTCCCCCTGGCATCCCCCTGGGTGTATCCCTGGCTTTCCCCTTGGCATCTCCCTGGCTTTCCCTCTGGGTGTCCCCCTGACTGTCCCTGTGGGTGTCCCCCTGGCTGTTCCCCTGGGTGTTCCCCTGGCTGTCCCCCTGGCTGTCCCCCTGACTGTCCCCCTGACTGTCCCCCTGGCTGTCCCCCTGACTGTCCCCCTGGCTGTCCCCCTGGCTGTCCCCCTGGGTGTCCCCCTGACTGTCCCCCTGGCTGTCCCCCTGACTGTCCCCCTGGGTGTCCCCCTGGGTGTCCCCCTGGCTGTCCCCCTGACTGTCCCTCTGGGTGCCCCCTGGCTGTCCCCCTGGCTGTCCTCCTGGCTTTCCCCCTGGCATCCCCCTGGGTGTATCCCTGGCTTTAACCTTGGCATCTCCCTGGCTTTCCCTCTGGGTGTCCCCCTGACTGTCCCTGTGGGTGTCCCCCTGGCTGTTCCCCTGGGTGTTCCCCTGGCTGTCCCCCTGGCTGTTCCCCTGGCTGTTCCCCTGGGTGTTCCCCTGGCTGTCCCCCAGGGTGTCCCCGTGGGTATCCCCCTGATTCTCCCCCTGACTGTCCCCCTGGCTGTCCCCTGGTAGCCCAGACGCTGGGCTGTGGCTCTTGTGTCTCCCTCAGGGGCAGCCCGCATCTCCCCAGGGAAGGCGCGGTCTTAGATGCCCGCAGTAACCCAGGGCCGCTCTGATGTCCCTCCCTCTGGCCTGGCTGCGGGGACGCTGGCTCTGACTCCTGCCCGCGCTCCTAACTTAGAGCCTCTAGTGAGCACCACGGGCCTAGGGCTGTGTTGAGATGCAGACAACACTCCTTCCTGGTGACATGGCTCTTTTAACAAGAGCCGCACCGGTCCGGAAACACAGCTTCCTGGCAGGAGGGAGGTGTGGGCAGCGTGGGCAGCGTGGGCAGCGTGGGCACATGGTCGGAACCCCACCAGGGACCGTGTCTGACCCTGCAACGGCGCCTACTGGGCGGAGGCAGTGTGTGCCTCTGAGGGCGGTCCTTGGCTGTCTTGACTATCCTTGCTTGACTTTCTAACAAAGCTCGATGGAGAACAACTGCTCTGGTGTCTCCCTTCTCCCCTCAGCGGCACCCTCCCCCTGGCTGGGCTCTACCTGGAGGGCGCCGGTGGGGCTGAGGGCGAGGCGTATAAATGCTGCACCCGCTTCCCACACGCCACACTGCATGGTGTCCCATCACATGGGACAAGACGCCACCACTCCCTTCCATCACTCCCTTCCGTCCTCTGTGCTTCCCGAGGGCGACACGGAGCCGGTGAGAGGTGGGGCCGCCCTGAGCGCCCGTGGCTGGGCCACTGGGACTGGGTGAGCACCTCCCACTGCCAGGGAGCCACGCAGGGCGTCGGGCTCACCTGGAACAGCTGTTCTACCCCCCACCCCCAGCGCCACCAGAACTTTTGCTGCAGGCTGTTCAGCCACGGCACCGTCCACGTTAACCTTAGATTATGACAACAAGAAAATGACAACTGCTAACACTACACTAGCCACCCGGTGTGAGTGAAGAGAAATCATGCCTGTTTTTGGTCAGATTGGCAAAATACACAACATTTTTGGTGCCACCGAACTTGTCCTGAGTCGCGTCCCTGAGATGGAAGGCTGAAGGGCGCTGCTCTAGCAATGGACTGTGAGCGGCTTGGTCTGACGTGGCCCCTCGGGGTCTCTTTCTGGCCAGTGCCCTCCTCTGCATTCTCCTGCTGCCCCTCCGCGGGTCTGGTGAGATCCTGACAGTCCGTGTTGTTAATAAGCCCCCGATAACGTCAGTGCTGCTCCCCACTAACCACCTGTGAGCAGCAAGAAAGCAGGAACCAAGATCCCAGAGGGTAAGGCCACTTCGAAGCACGTACACTGTCAGCATCCTGAAGAGCGAGTGTCTCCGGCTCTGAGGGACGTCTCGGGCGGCCCGGGGGGGACAGCAGAGGAGCCTGAGGGCCTCGAACACCGGAGTTCGTCCCCATCGGGGAATTCACCTCTGATGGCTGGACCGCCCAGAGGCACCAGGTGTGTAGAGCCCGACCGTGGCATCACTGATGGACACGTTATTTCGGAGGCCACACAAAAGGGAGTTTGGGGTAAGAGCCCAGCCCAGCCCTTCGCGGCTCAGGCGCTCCTGGGCCAGGCTGGTGGGTAGTGCCCGGGTGTGGGCAGAGACCAGCCTCACAGAGCCGGCGGCACAAGCAGTGACGTCGCCTCGATCAATCATGCGATGGTTATGGCGTAATCTGCTGTGTTTTTATTTTGTACATATGCTTCCTGAGTTGTCGCTTCAGCATGACTGAGATAAATCGCTGAGCGAAGCCCTCATGTCTGTCCGCATCCCACCATGTCTGAGTCCTGTGGCGGTGAGGGTTTGTCAGCGGCAGGTTGGAAGGCACACCTGCCCCCAGAGGAAGGCCAGTGCGCAGGTAAGTCACCCAGCTGGTGCACTGCAGGGCTCGGGCGCTCTGAGGGACTCCCAGGAAGGAGGGGCAGCCTCCCCGAGCACCGAGCAGAGGGACTGCGGCCACAGTGGTGGTGTGGCCTGTGTCCCCTGGCAGGGTCCAGTGGCTGGGGAGAGAAGCCACCTAGTGGGAGATCTGTCCTGCCTGCTGCTGCTGAGGATGGGTTTTTACAGACACAGTGCATTCAGCTCCAGCCAAGATCAAGCCCAAGGTTCACAGTGAGAGGAGCGGGCGCTGAAGGCAACATGGGCTCCGCCAGGAGGCAGTGAGCAGCACGTGGCGGGAGACACAGTGTTCAGCATCAGCACCGCGGCCAGGTGACAGAGAAGACGGGAGGGGGCCCCGAAGCTCAGAGGACAAACCTAGTGAGGACCAGTGCCTGGGGCGATGGATGCGGGGACAGGGGGCGGGTGAAGCTGGGCCCTGTGCCCTCTGACCCACCTGGGCTTCTTCCTGCGTGCAAGGTCACATGGCCCTCCTGGACCTCTCACAGCATCCGATGGAGCGCCAGGCTCTGCCAGGCACCCATGCATCGCACCCCTGCACATGTCTGTGCACTGGCACCAACTTACTGGGAAGCAGACGTGTTTCTTCTCCACCTTCATGCTGTGCCCAGAACGAGGCACAGTGAGTTACTAGTGCGCAAAGGCGTGTGGGTGATGACGTCTCCTAACTTGGGGTCAGATGGAACCACACTAACCTGGGGACCTGGTGACATCGTGTGCAGTTGTCCTGTACCTGTCCTATCGGCAGTGATCTAAGAACCTCGTTGCTCTGGGTCCTCTGTGCCTAACGACAGGCCATGATGGGACAGGGCTTTGGAAAGGCTCCAGGACCGACTGCTGGGCCGTGGGAGCACTGCCTTCAGTGAAGAGGATCATCTTGGTCAGGAGAGAGCGTGTTCCTCTGGCAGCAGGAACTCCCAGTTGCTTCGGGGGGACAGAGAATCCCTCCCGCAGACGCAGGCCTGCAGTGAGCGTCGTCTCACTAATCTGGACTATGATAAAGCCACCTGCCGTCTCATTAGCCCGCCCACAGATGTCCAGGGCCATGGCCGGCACAGTGGTCCAGTGCGGTCCCAATCTAAGATTTACCTGCCTTTACCTCTCCCTGACTGGCCTGGCTAAAGAGAGAAGGGACTTCACTCGCCAACGCGGTAATTTCTTATTAAGCATTTCCCCCCAAGTTCTTCTAGAGCAGGGACCGAAGGACAGAGAAGGGGAGAGGGGCTGTGAGAGCTCCGCCTGTGAGCTTCCTAGCACCCAGTGTGTGTGTGTGAGTGTGAGTGTGTGTGTGTGTGTGTGTGTGTGTGTGTGTGTGTGTGTGCAGTGCAGGAAGGCTGGCTCCGAGCCCAACCTCTGAGTCCCCAAGATTGTCCTAACCCTCCGGGAGGTGCTGGAAAAGCTAACTGGGGTCTTAGAAGGTAGTTTGGCTCTTTCCAATCGTAAGCAGTTGGAAGGCATTAAATGTTTTTTAATTCCTTTTGTTGTACGGGGGTGAGGGCTTCTATTCACAGGGTTTTGCTGTGAAAAGCTGTCAGGACAGCATGTGGTGACAGTCAGAGCTCATGGTGCCATGGGGGGGGGGTGGGCACGGATGCTCAACCACTGAGCCCCACCAACGGGGCCCCATTTTTATCAATATCAGGCACATGAGGTACATTGGCAAGATCTCACTCCCAGACTCCTGTGCAGCTAGGTTTCTGGATATGAGTTTGTTTCTGCCGATTGGATGCACTTGCACAATATTTTGACGGCAGAAGTGGGGCAGAGGCATCTTCCCGCAGTTTGGGCTTTTTGCTGCTGGTGTCATGTTTGCAGAGATGTGGAGGTTTTCTGCAGCGGAATCCAGGCTGTGCACAGGCAGCTGTGGCAGAGGCAGTGCCCAGTGACCTGTTTTGTGGGAGCTGGAGGGCACTTGCGGGGACAGCAGTTTCCTGATCCCGGGTCACAGCTGTGCCAGAGTGTCCCAGAGTTCAGCTGTGGCTGAGGGGCAGCTCCTCCCGCTGGACAGGGAGTCTTTCCTGGGAGCCCAGCCTATTACCCACTCCTCCAGCTTTCCGATGATTTCCCAAGCACCGATTCCCTGTGCTAAATTCTCTCCTGCCTAACAGAGCAAAGATCTAAAAGCATTTTGGATCCTGTACTTTCAAGGAAAGCAGTGCTGCACAGGGTCAGAGCTGAGAAGGGGGTGAGGTGCTGTGGAAGGCTCCCTTTTTGAGTCTCAGCTTCCTCTTCTGTGGAACAAGACCAAAGATTATCAGTTCATAGTTACTGCAGACTGTGGCAGCTGTGTTTCCCAAAGATGGCCACATTTCTCATCCCTCCTGTGGCCTTGCCACTTTCCACCATGTCTTCTCTCTCGAAGCGGGGCTGACCTCCAGCATGCTGGTAGGCAGAACACTGGTTGCTGCAGAATGCCAAGGCAAAGGTGCATGCGTGCAGTCCCGCTCACCTCGCCACGTTTTCCAGCTCCGGCCCCGCCCACGCTGCTCAGGGCTCTGTCTGGCATGGGGCCTTGCCCTCCTGGCTGGCTTCCCCTCCCAGCTGTGGCCCAGCTCCTGGCTGCACACCATGGCCCCCCCTGCTGTGCTGCAGGGTCCAGTGGACAGGTAGGAGCCCACACTGGGCCTCACATCTCCTGGCTTCTGTGTGTCACTGTGCCTTGTGCCCCAAGGCCCCTATTCCTGCCGCTGCTCCAACCAGGGCCAGATGCCCGGGTGCTGTGCCCAGCCCGCAGGGACTGCTGTGGCCACCAGGAAAGCCTCCCGACCACATCCCCGACTCCAGTGCCCTGATCCCGGGTCCACATCCACCAAAGGAGAGCTTTGCCCACGCAGCTGCCTGAGACCAAGCATCTCCAAGGTCCCTGGACTCTTAAGTTTCCGCCTTCCAAAGTGGTTGGCTGGCTGGCCCTTCTATAATCAGGGTGTTGGGGTGACCCAGCCTGAATCAGGCCAATTTGTTGGCCGCAGTGCATGTCATAGTGACCAGTCATTAGGTTATTATGGTCATGACGGGTGTTACCGTCTTTGGCTCTTTTTTTTATATATAGACTAAAAGCTGGTGCACAAAATTCATGCAGTGAGGGATGTCCCTCAGCCTGGCCTGCACCCCTCCAGGGTATGTCTGACTGCTGGTTTAGGTCAAATTTTGTGCCTAAACTGGCAGTCAGACATCCCTCTCACAATTTGGGACCACTGGCCCCTAACTACTCACCTACCTGCCTCATTTTCCCTAACCACCTATGCCTACCTACCTGCCTGATTGTACCTATTGCCTCTGCCTGCCAGCCTGATCACCTACAACTACCCTCCCCTTCCAGCCTGAACACCCCTAACTGATTATTCCCCTGCCAGCCTGATCACCCCTAACTGATTATTCCCCTGCCAGCCTGATGGCCCCTAACTGCCTCTGCCTCAGCCCCCCTCCCCCCATCATGGCTTTGTCAGGTGTCTGAAAGATGTCCAGTCAACCAGTCTAATTAGCACATTACCCTTTTATTAGTGTAGATGTTTACTATGTTGGACTTGACTATTTTGGAACTGCTGGTCACAAGTTCATATTTAAAAATTAGATTTCTTCATATTTGTATAACATACTTTAATTTGCAAAATACCTTACCTTTTCATCACTTGATTTACTCAACAACAATGCGGAATAAATATTTTCAAACTCATTTATATAAAAGTGACAAAGTTTTAGAGGCCTGTGACCAGCTGAGGTTCCCAGCGTGCTGGTAGGTGAGTGACGCTGGCACTTTGTGCAGAAGAAGCTCCGAGGGCTGAGAGGACAGGAGGCAGGGACGAAGGCTGGCCCTCACTGAGATTGGGGTGCAGGAGCTTGGGAGGGGCCCCTAACCTTGCAGACAGATGGCAGCTTGACCGCCAAGCAGGTGAGGAAGGTGTGGTAAACTCTGCTCCGGGCACTGGTTTGAAAAGAGCTCGGGGCTGACGGGACTCAGAGCTCAGGGGTTCTGACAAGTGAGCAAATTATGTTTGATGTTTGTGCTTCAGTGTGGGCACGCTGTTGCCTTGGTACAACTTGGGGCCATAAATACCCACCAGGAACCTCCCAGCAGCCTCACCACCCCTCATGCCCAGTGCTCCCTGAGACCCAGGTGCCCTCATTTGCCCCCTCAGCAAATCAAGAGTCCCATGTCCGGGCTTCTGCAATGCCTGGCTCCTCGGTATATCATCTTTCCATTTGCAGTAACTTGAGACAGACAAGCTTTTGTCACACCCAGAGGGTTTCTTTTTGCTGCAATTACATAATAGGTTTCCTGGCATTTTTGTCCCCCGATGTAGGTTACCAAGTGCTTGCTAAAATTACCTTCTGTTATTCTGCACTTACAGGGCTTGATGGGGGAGGGCTGTCCGCTTCCAACAGCTTCTAGGGGGCCTATCAGGACTCCTGTAACTTGAGGTTTTACTGACTGACACGAGCTGCGGGGTTTCCTTGACGTGTAACTGAACCTTGTTTGATGGGGAAAAAAATGTTCCCTGTGCCTTGGAGAAGTACTGGGGCTCCGGCGATGCCTCTGAACTGGGTGAGTGTGGGAGGACCGAGAGCCTGCAGGCAATGCAGGGGACAGCTCAGCTCAGGGGCACAGTTGGTCTCAGGCAGAGGGCACTCAGGGACTTTCTCTTTTCCTGGTGGCGAGCAGTGTGCCTTGGAAAAGGGGGAAAACAGAGTCACAGAATGTCTCCCTGGGATGCAAGCTACACCATTCAACATGTGCACTCCCAGTGATGGACACCCAGACACTGGGTGCGATGTGCACGCTTCTGGTAACGGGCCCCCCCCACATGGGTGCAGCACAGCATGTCCTCCCAGTAATGGGCATCCGCATGCGGGATGTGGCACTCACTCCCAGGAATGGGGACTGGCAGGCATTCGCTGACCCTCACAGTGAGTCTGCCTGTGCACAGGTGGCTCTCTCCTGAGCCCACACCTGTGTGTGGATACAGGGCGGGGCAACAGTAGTGTTTCCATGGTGAGCATGTGATGCAGAGTTTACTTTTAAGTTATTTGTTAATTGTTGTATTATCTTCCACTAGAGGCCCAGTACATAAAAATTCATGCACTGGAGGGGGGTCCCTCAGCCCAGCCTGTCCCCTCTCACAGTCCAGGAACCCTCAGGGACAGGAGGCGACCTGGCGATCAGGGGAAGGCAATGCCCATCACACCTCTGCTGCTGCCACTGCTGGCAGCACAAGCCTCAGACGGCCCTTAGTGGCTGGGCAGCCAACATCCAAGGCTTGCCTGCACCTCAGGCTGGCCCGGGTTAACTAGGGGGCTGAAGGGACTGGGGGACTCTAGAGGCAGGTGCCCTAGCAGGGCTGAGAGGACTGGGTGCCACCATCTTGCGGCTGTGGGTACCGCCATCTTTGAGGGCATGGCAGTCAATTAGCATATTTCCTCCTAATTGGCTGAGAGCATTGCCATTTTTGAGGGTAGGGCAGTCAATTAGCATATTTTCTCCTTATTGGCTGTGAGCGTCACCATCTTTGCAATAGCTTGAAAGTCAATTAGCATATTCCCTCTTTATTAAGTAGGATACTATAGTAAATTATAATATATATGAATATACATGAATATACACACTTTAACAGCCAACAGATCAATTGATGTTTCACTCTTTTCAGATATAACCCATTGGAATGAATAATTATTCAAAATGTATTTACATTTTTGATATCCTGCTTATATAAATTATATTATACTAGAGGCCTTCCTTCCCCTGGCTTCTCTCAGGCTCCTGAGAGCCACCAAGTCCCCGCTCCTGGCCAAAGCACCACTCCTATAGTTCCCTCTGCCCCCCTCCATCCCCCTCATAGCAGGCCTCCCTCCCCAGCTGGTCACTCTGTGCCTGCATATGCAAATTAGCCTGCCATATTTGTTGGGTCAATTTGCATACTCACTCTTGATTCACTGTGGATTAGCAGAGGTATGGTTGTCTATTGTTAGGTAAGATATGTACACCACCAGTCCCGGAGGTCCCAGGGTCGGGTATCACCTTGCTGTGATGGGGTTCAGCCTCGAGGCTCCATCCTCTGGCGTGACCACAGCCCTCAGTCCTGTGTGGCTCACCTTCCTGCTGTTTCCCACTGCATCCTGAACCTGGCGTGCTGCCTCTGGATTGCCACGGCCACAGCCATCCCTGCTGGGGCTCCTCTGGTCCATGACTACGTACCCCCTGTCACTTGCTGCTCCAGCCCCTTCACTTTCAAGGTCTCACAATGAGGACATTGGCTCCCACCTCCTGAGCCACCCCCCGCAGGCTGAGGGTCAAAGACCATGATGGGGAGAACACTGTGCTTCTCACAGACAGGGGCCCAGGTCTCAAGTTGTGGGACACTGGGTAGTGTGAAGGTGAGGGCTCCAGGGTCCAGTGATCTGGGCAAGCTTCTCCCTGCCCTCCTCTCCCCTCACCTCTCCTCCCACCACCAAGACCAGGCCAGGAGGAGAAATCTTCTGCTGCCGTTTCCTCATACGTTTCTTCAACTCATACTCTGAGCCAACACCGTGCTCCTCTGGCCCTCCGCACAGCACTCCCATCCCACGTCCTGCCTGTTCCCTTACCCTCCGCACTCCTGGCCCTCAGCACCAGGGTGCCCTCTCCCACAGTGGACGATGGTGCTGCTTCTCTGCTTCTTGGGAATGCCTCTGTGTGGCACCAGCCCTCACAGCCCAGCTTACAGAGACATGGTCTCTGGATCCCACATCCCTCTCTGGGTATTATTTTGTGTATTTGCTTTTTTAAAGCAACATTTCTCCAAAGAGATTGATATTCTCACTTCCTCCAGATCTCACTTGAGTACATGCCAATCAGTCTAACCCAAGACGTCCCTGAAACAGCTCCTGACAAGGTCACCTGTGATGTCGCTGGACCCAGATGCACGCTCACTTTTCACCCCGCTCGTCCATCAGCGGGATTGGACACGATGGACCGTTTTCTTCTGCGCCCACTCCCTCCTTGCCCTCTGTCAGTCCTTCTCCCTCCGACGGCTGCTTCCTCTCCATCTTCTCTGCTTCTTCCCTCCTCACTTCTCCAACTCCGGGCTCCGTTCTCAGACCTCCTCTTCTCTGTCTGCACTCTCCTGTGTGGCTCAATGTAGTCTCCTGCTTCCATCGCCACCCACACGCCAGTGAGTCCCAGTTTGTCTTATTCTGGGAGCCCTGTCATGCACACGTTCATGTCCAGTTGCTTGCCTAGCAGTTCTGTTTGGCATGTCCCCACGTGACTCCGGATTTCCCTGCTACCTTCCTCCTTAGAACGGGCTCATGCAGCCTCCCACTTCAGTCCAGAGGCTGGTGCCATCCACTCTGTCACAGATGCTCTGGTTCCAGTTCTGCATTGAGACTCGGACCACTGGCCATCCTCCTGATTACCAGCCCATCACAGCCGCCGCTGACTCTCTCCTGCTCTCTCCGCTGGCTTCCTGCACTCCGACCTAGGCCCACACCACAGCAGCCGCAGAGTGATTCTAAGGGGACCAGACGTCCCGCTTGTGGCGGGACAGTCCCGATTTTTAACAATTTGTCTTGCATCCCATGATGTTTTTAAAAAGTCCCGATTCTGGGGACAAATTGTTAAAAATCAGGACTGTCCTGCCCCAAGCAGGACGTCTGGTCCCCTTATTTTACACCTCACATGCTTATGTCTCTTTTACGGTTAAAACTCTAGTGGCTTTATGGGTCTAAAACCCAGATGACCTAGGGCAGTGGTCGGCAAACCGCGGCTCGAGAGCCACATGCAGCTCTTTGGCCCCCTGAGTGTTCTAACGCCACTTCTTCAAAATAGACTCGACCAGGCCGAGAACCGACTTCTGCGCATGAGCCACAAAGTTTCAATCGCACTGTACGTGCACGCCCGCATGTGGTATTTTGTGGAAGAGCCACACTCAAGGGGCCAAAGAGCCACATGTGGCTCTCGAGCCGCAGTTTGCAGACCATGGACCTAGGATAACAGCCAAATCCTTTCCCTCCCAACCAGCTCCTATGTGAGGCGACCCAGCACCCACCTCAGGTTCTATGCCAGCAAACAAGCCCCTCAGGGCTTCTCACCTCCCTCGGGCACCTACCTGCTGAAGTCCCGGGGGGTGAGGGCACTCTGAAAGAGCTCAGACTCTCCCTGCCCCTCCACTTTCTCTGCTTTATGTTCTGTGAATCCATCACCATCCAGCCAGCTCTTGCTGCTGTTCATTCTGTTCTCTCCACTAGAATATAAACTTCATAGAGACCGCCTGTTTCACTTCCTGCTATATCCCCAATATCCAGAACAGCTTTGCCTCATAGCAGACAGTAACTATTTATCCAGAGGATGAACGATGAAATTATGACAACAAAATAAATATCCTCATGAAAAGGGAAATTCAACAAAGAGGACGCTGAATATTGCAAATGTGTGTGCTCCCGAGGCTCACGGCTGGCGTCACTCACAGCCCCAACGCAGGAAGGAGGGCCTGGTGGCTGTTGGTGAAGGGACAGAGCAGTGGCAATGAGTCGGGACCTGTTTATCTTTTTCTAATTTCTTTATTGATTAAGCTATTACCTGTGTCCTTGTTCTCCCATTACCCCCTGCCCCCATTCATGCCCTTACCCCCCTGTTGTCTGAGTCCATTGGTTAGGCTTATATGCACGTTGGGCATATAAGTCCTCTGGTCGTTCTCTCCCCCTTTGCTTTGACAGAAACAGAGAGAATGGGAAGAGCCCAAAAGGGAGAAAGACCAGGGCAGGCAGAGGAAGACGAAGAGCTGGGCACGTCCTTGGGACGTCGGGGCCGTGGAGAGAGAGACGGAGAGAGAGCTCATGCAGCAGCACCGTTTGTCTGAAAGGCACTCCACACATCTTCGAGCAGGATCTTTAGTTGCAGAATCTTTCATCAGCTCGTCACTCGCTGCGCCTGCCATGGAGACCCTGGTGGCTGCTGCTGCCTGGCTGCCGTGTCTCACGCTGGTAGCGGGCTGTGCTGTGTCCTCCATGTGGTCCGGCTTCAGCAGCAGCCCTGTCTCCTGTGCGACTGCTCCCCACAGACCGCGCGCTGCTCTGGGGCAGATTTTGAAGGAGAGATTGTATAAGATATTAATTAAATACCCCATAATATTAACAACTTTCCTCCTGCCCTTTAACCAGCCCGCAATCCATCCTGCACCTGCTGCACAGTCGTTAAACCTCAAATATATGTGTTTAACATCCAATTGGGCGCTTAATGATCTCACCTTAACTGGGACTATTAAATTTAAAGAGATGTGCATAATTGAGTTATTGCACATTAATTATAAATACCTATTGGCGATTAAAATCACACTAGACTGGGTGAAACTTTGCCCAACCTGTGTGCCTCTCCGGCCACGAGGCTCTCTGTGACAAAGGATGAAGCCAGCGGGTCCAGTGGGCAGCCTGCACCTCTCACAGAGTTATTTACGCAGACAACGCTGTCCCAAGTCCTCCCAATTCCTAGCACTTCGTGAATTCAAAAGGAGTTTTACTAAACACGGTGGCTTTGGAGCTTCCGGAAGCCCCGGCAGGCTTACGACGAGGCCTCACTCTTCCAGGCCTCATGCAGCACCAGTCCGTGGCCAGTGCTCAGAAAACATGAGCAAATAATTCCCTGATTGACACTCATCTCACCGCTGGGAAAGGCCCACTTAAAGGCCCGGGATGTTCCTTTGCACTGAGTTTTAGTCGCTCCCTGGGGACAGTGTTCATGAGTTTGGACCCTGGGACTAAGGTGGTTGTGCCTTGATGCCTCCTTTCTTTTCTTTCCTGCATGTGCCTGACGCTGGAGCACTGGAGTCCCCTCTCGGTGATAAAACAGGACCCAGAGCAAGACGCGCTGCTTCCCGAAGCTCCCCTCCGAAAACCCCAAACTCATTCACCTCTGCTTCCCACCGCCACCCTGGGAACAGGCGCAGCTAGCCCGCCTGCCCACCGCTGCCTCCGCACAGAGGCTGTCGGTGTGAGCGCCACCCGGGCACCGGGGGTCCGTGCTTCCCCGCAGCCTGGGCACACGCTGGGCACACCCTGTGGACATGGGATGAGGAGGAGCAGTGTGACCTCGGAGTCCAGCCATGACCTTTGGCTTTGGGCATCTCCATGGCAGAGCTGTGAACCTGGGACCCAGTTCTTACAAACAAAAGCAGAAGGTGCGGCACGGCGGGAACTGATGACGCCACCAGCATCTCAGCCACATCTGTGAGGGCTCTGCCCGCTGGTCCCGTCAGTCATAGGACCGTGGGGGTCAGCTCCACGCCATCAGTGTGGCCTCAGACCATGTCACCACACTGTGCCTGGACAATCACCATCCGTCCGCCCGCAGGCCAGCAGCTCTGGTTCTCACCAGAGTAGCCATTGCCTTCAGCAGCTCACGTGGGATTGGCCTCCAGGCGGAGGCGGAGTCTACATTGCAGACTCAATCCTGGCTCCCTGCTTAACATTCCCAAGGCCTCCTCCAGGCATGCACATTGCTAACGAGGCAATTCCCAGAGGAACCCCTTTCCCCCTTCACCCGCCCCGCCCCCCTCACATCCAGCCTGGTTCAGGAAGTTCCCACCTCCCCAAACACACGCAAGGTGCCCTCTGTATCTGTCCCACAGCCCTGGGTGCCCCTCCTCGCCCCTCTCCTCTCCACATCTCACAGTGAGCTCAGAGGCCCCTGTGTCTCCTCGGGCTGCAGGCTGTGAAGCCCACGCCGCATGCTCTCTCATGGGTCCCGGTTCCTCACATGATGATGATATGTTGACTTCTCTGTCCAGCTGGAGGGGGCCCCCCAGGAATGTTAACCATCGTTTCATCTCTGCACCCTTCATGCTGGAGTGGCTGGACGAGTGGTACCCCAAAACGCTGGTGATAGTGAGTGAATTACCCACTCGCCTTTCTGAGGGGCAAGCCAGGCCAGACCTGGTGGGGCCAGGTGCCAGGCTGCTCTACACATTGGGGGAGCTGTCGGTGTGCCCTTCTCTCCTTGAGATATTTCTGTCACCACCCCAGGGCCTCACCGAGAACACCCGGGGTTCCTCTCCCTGCGGCTCCTGTGGTTTGGGCCTCACCAGGGCCTCGGGGCCAGGCTCTGCCACCGGTTCATGAGCTTGTGTTTTCAGTGCCCACGGCAGGCACCTTGCCTCCAGCGAGGAATACGGTGGTCTTTACTCATGGCCAGCAAACTCATCAGTCCACAGAGCCAAATATCAACAGCACAACGATTGAAATTTCTTTTGAGAGCCAAATGTTTTAAACTTAAACTTCTTCTAATGCCACTTCTTCAAAATAGACTTGCCCAACCTGTGGCATTTTGTGGAAGAACCATACCTAAGGGGCCAAAGAGCTGCATATGGCTCTCGAGCCACAGTTTGCTGACCATGGGTCTAGACTCTTCTCCCCAGATAGGAGCTGGGTGGCTGAGTCCCAGCCCTGGAACACTGTGAACTCCTTGGGAGTCGGTCACTGGGGCCCATAGCCCACCTTGGCTGCTGCGATGGGTACGAGCTTCCATTGCAGAGGCGGCTCTGCCTCACCTGCCCGTTCCAGAGGGAGGAGGCGTGCTTGCTTAGGAGACATGCTTTCCCTAAAGCAGCTGCCCGCCTCCCTCCTGGGTCTGTACCACAGCAGGTTGGTCCTGGGGATGGGTTCTAAGGCCCATCCCGGCCAGGATGCCGCTCAGCTGGCTGAAAGCTCAGCACCTGGGGAATTTCCCAGCGTGCTTTGCAAAAGCTACCAATCTTGGCTCAGCTCACTAGCCTTCCTGGGAAAGGGCTGAGCTGCTTGTGTTGGTTTATTTTAAACACAGAGTCTCCCCGCCTCCTGAGGCCCATCATGCTGCTCTGCGCCTCGCTGCCAGCAGGGTGTGCAGCCCAGTGCCCACAATGCTGGCTGCTCTGAGGACTGGCAAACTGGCTTCCGATTGTCAAGGAGAGAGACCAGTGAAACCCGCCCGGGGAAAGGGACAATTTCTGTGAGTAAGTCTATTCTGCACATTATTCTGCCAATAGTTACTGACGACGAGGAAACAGAGCAGCGGTTGGTGCGGGAACGGCTATGGAAACCCGTAATCGCCGTTAAAATAGACTCAGACAGGAAACCTGGCTGCCGTGAAAGCGGCTTTGCACTTTCTCCAAAGCAAAAATTCCCCTCCGCAATGTGAGCTATTTCATTCCCCCCACAGGGTGCTGCTGGGGGCTTTTCTTTGTGTCACATGCTTATCCTCCACTTACCTGCCCACAGACACCCTCAACTTCCATCCTTATGGGAACACCTCACCCCGCCCATCCCACCCACCAGTCCCCCAGGAGCCACCCAGGCCAAGCGGGTCATCACCGCCGCCCACTCTGAGTGGGGTAGCAGAGCCCACTCCATGGATGCCAGCACACGCAGTGTCTCCAACACGCTCTGCCCCTCCGCGTGCACAGAGAACCCAGACATCCAGACAGGAAACAGCCACGGCAGGGCCACAGGGAAGCGCGGGAGGAGCCGATGGGCCGCCCTTCCTTGCAAGGTGCAGGGAAAGGTAGGAGCCTCACGCATTAGGAGGTTCAGCACCTGCTCAGGTGCCCACAGACCTGCGAGTAGCGAGGCTGACTGGGAGCCAAAGGCCCGTGGCCACTTGGGACAATTGAGTGCGAGGTCTTTGTCGGTGAAGGGCGCTGACTTGGTCAGGATTGACCAGGCTCTCCATTCACGAGTGGATAATCTTGGGAAATTTCTGTCAGTTTTCTCGCCTGTCACTGAGGGCTTACACTTGCCCACCTGAGAGCATTGTCCTAAATGCCCTATTAGTTAATATACAAAACACCCAGAAGAAAGTGCAAGTTAGTATTTGCTATTGTCAATGTTGTTTTTACTAGTACCAGTTAATAATGCAGATATTTTTCATTAGCTGCAGTTACACATATGTTGATACATATTTGATTTGATATGCATGCTATTTTGTTGTATTGACAGCAAGCTTCAAAACTTCATGTCAAGTTTTCTGAAGGTGTTAACATCATAGATATTTTTACACTTAAAAACGTCGAATTGCATGCCAAAAAAATAGCATTTGAGGGAAGTTTTAATTCATCACTTTATTTTGAAGAAAAGTGCTGCTGAAAGTGATCGTATACTTCGGGAAGCATGTGGTGAACATGCTCCATCTCAAGATACTTGTGAATGATGGTTTAAATGCTTTAAAAGTGATGATTTCATGTGAAAGACAACGAACATCCAGGTCAACAGAAAAAGTTTGAAGACCAATAAAGACAAGCATTATTGGATGGAGATTCATGTCAAACTCAAAAACAACTTGCAGAAAGATTAAACATTGCTCAGCAAACAATTTCTGATCATTTACAAGCAATGGGAAAGATTTTAAAGGAAGGAAAATGGGTGCCGCATCAACTGAACAAAAGACAATGGAAAACCGAAAAGTCCTCAGTAAAATGTTGCTTCAATAGCACAAAAGAAAGTTTTTTGTTGCACCGAATTATGACTTGCAATGAAAAGTGGATTTATTCTGGGAATTCCAAATGCACAAAACCATAGGTTGATCCAGGTCAACCATCAACATCAACTGCAAAGCCAAATCGCTTCGGAAAGAAGATAATGCTCTCTGTTTGGTGGAATCAGGAAGGTGTGGTATATTATGAGCTTCTAAAACCAGGTGAAACCATTAATACTGATTGCTACCGATAACAAATAATCAATCTGAACCATGCTTTGATCGTGAAATGACCAGAATGGGCCAGAAGACATGGCAAAGTGATTTTGCTTCATGATAATGCACCATTACACACTTCAAAACCAGTTAAAGACACATATTGCCTTTGAAGTATAAACCCACCAACCATATTCACCAGCCCTCGCTCCTTCAGATTACTACTTGTTCTGATAGATGGCACATGTACTTTCTGAGCAGCACTTCAAAACATGAAAAAGTAGAAAACTGGGTCTCCAAATGGTTTGCCTCAAAACATGAAAAGTTCTAGTGGGACGGTATCTACCAATTACCTGATAGATAGGGGAAATGTGTAGCTAGCAATGGGCATTACTTTGAATAAAGCATTTTTTATATTTCTCTTGAAATTTTGTGTTTTCTTTGATTAAAAAAATCTGCATTATTAACCTAGTATGTCAAGATTCAGAGGATTGTCTGGCCACTGTGGCTCAGTGATTGAGCATCGGCCTACGAACCCGGAGGTCATGGTTCGATTCCCAGTCAGGGCACATGGGGAGGTAACTAATGGATGTTGCGCTCTCTCTCTCTCTCTCTCTCTCTCTCTCTCTCTCTCTCTCTCTCTCTCTTTCTCTTATTACTCTCTCTAAAATTAATAAAAATAATTGAAAATACAAAAAAAAAAGTATTCAGAGAATCACGCCTACTGATTGAGAGTTTCTTATCCTATTTAGATAAACCTAGAAATATTGTCATGTGCTTTGCAGAATTTTATGGAATTCTTTAAAAAATACCAGTAAATGGTTTCGCATCCATCCTGCTCTGCCAGGAAGATGGCATCATGTGATTGATTCAGAATGACAGCACCAACTGCTTCTCCGTGGAAATGACTGAGACGGAGGAGAGGTGATGGAGCAGGAGGCAACAGGGGCTGAACTTAAGTGGAAAGGAGAAGAAATAGCATGAGAGCGATGGCCAAGAAAGACTGCAGTGAAAACACCAGCACTTCTAAAGAGCCCAAGCCCCATGCAACCTGAAGACTATTGTGTCAATGCTGGTCTCTCTCTGAAAAACGGAATTTATCACATTTTTCCCTTGAAGTCCTTGGGATGCTGTGTGGAAGGCGGAGCAGCCGGCTGCTCTGTGCTCTGAGCATTTAGGATTCGTGGGAACAGCTCTGCTTCAGGTTGGCCATGTCCACAGATACCAGCTCTGTGGGAGCAGAGGCCCGCGTGGTCTCATTGTGCGCTGGGCCTGGGACATAGTAGGTAATCAATAACTGTTTTTTTATTTGTTTTTTTGTTTTTTAATATATTTTATTGATTTTCTTACAGAGAGGAAGGGAGAGAGATAGAGAGCTAGAAACATTGATGAGAGAGAAACATCGACCAGCCGCCTCTTGCACACCCCCCACCGGGGATGTGCCCGCAACCATGTACTTGCCCTTGACAGGAATCAAACCTGGGACCTTTCAGTCCGCAGACCGATGTTCTACCGCTGAGCCAAACTGGTTTCAGCATCAATAACTGTTTGTGAAAAGAGCGAGGGAATGAGGAGGGAGAGGACCCTCCACTCAGAGTGATGGAACGAAGTACTGATGACCTGGAGTCAGCTGCGTCCCGGGGCAAACCTATCAGGTGCAGAGTCAGATGCGGGGCCAGCCCAGGTCCCACAAGCACTGGCTCTGCTGCACAGTTGTCAGCTGGAAGGCTTTCCCTGAAGTGACACAGTGGTCAGTCCTCCCAGCATCGTGTGGGGCTGGAGCCATGAAGAGAAGCAGGTGAAAGGCCCCATTAGCAAGAACCCATGCCATCTTCCTTTTATTTATTTGTTGTTGTGAATCCTCATGCACGGATATTTTCCACTGATTTTTAGAGAAAGTGCAAGGTTAGAAGGAGAGTCGGAGAGAAACATTGACGTGAGAGACATCAATTGGTTGCCTCCTGCACACACCCTGACCAGGGCTTGGGAACCTGCAATGGAGGTACATGCCCTTGACTGGAATTGAACCTGGGACCCTTCAGTCCATGGGCCGACGCTCTATCCACTGAGCCAAACCAGCTAGGGCCATGCAGTCTTCTTTTTAACCTGGCAAACCAAGATCACAGAACTAAGGAAACTGTCTCAGCTTTACTAGGGGCTTTGATAAGAGAGCTTTAATCCAGGGTGCATTCATTTTTCAATAGTCTTGACATCAAATCAGACTCCTGGGGAGAAGAGAAACAGAGGGAAAGCAGAGAGGGTTAGGGGTGGGCTGAGGCAGAGTCAGGAGGAACAAGGAAGGAGAGATGGAGTCTTCTCACCTTGGATTGCACATGGTCCAAGAGGGAGAGAACAATGGTTCTGGAATCGCCGATTCAGTGGACAGCCTGCCCGCAGTCTGGCCCCGGTGCCCAGAGGCTGGGCTGTGTTTGCAGTGACTTCTCCATTAGCCAGTCCTGCAGAGTCTGGTCCAGGCGGGGACGGGCTTGCCAGGCCCGCGGCTTTATCTTACTCAGCCACAAGGAACCTGGAAATCAATTTTCCCAATCTCAGGGAGAGCCGGAAACCCATCCGTTCCGAGGCAGCAGGAGGATTAATCTATTGAATGGTTTTGGGATTCTGCTGACGCGTAAACATTTTGAGAATACGTAATGCTTTTCCTCCCTCCCAGCACCCTCTCTTACCTGAAGCTAACCTGCCGCCAGACCGGGGAGAAAGCACCATGCATTTCCTCCCACAAGACGCAGGCCCTTCTTCACAAGCCTGAAACGCAAGTTCATCCTGGTCAGTGCTGTCCTCTGGCAGCCGCCATGTCACAGGGAACCCCCTTCTCCGGCAGGTGCGTGTGACTATGGGTGCATGTGACTGCCTGTGTGTGACTGCATGGACTGTGACTATGGGTGTGTGTGACTGCTGGTGCATATGATGCGGGTGCATGTGACTGCAGGTGCATGCGACTGCATGGATGTGTAACTGCATAGATGTGTGACTACGGGTGCGTGTGACTGCATGGAGTGTGACTGAGGGTGTGTATGACTGCATGGATATGTGGCTGCATGGATGTTGACTGCATAGATATGTGACTGTGGGGAGACACCACCCACTCGAGAGGATTTGTTTCCACTGCAGCTGCTGCTTCACTTAAAACTGGGGTGCTTGGAGAAGCGTAGCTGGCGGTGTTTGAGGTGGAAAAGGCGTAACGTGGTGGTTCCCACATGGGAGGCAGAATTCTGAGATCCAGGCAGTGGATTCACACGGGAGTGCTGTCTGTGGAATGAACAGAAAGGTGTTTCTACCACATTCCCACATTTCCCATCTTTCACTGCCCTTATCACGCAGCATAGCAAGTGCATACAGTGACTAATACTGCACCTCCCTGTAAGAGTGACACACAGAGCATTAGAGTACCAGAGTAAGTGACACAGCACACAAAGCACTGAAACACGACGTGCGAAGTGAATAATGCGTATCGTTAACTGTGTTAACCGTACAGAAGCCAAGGCCTGACCACAGACCACTGTGCTTTTGCTGCAGAACAGCCCTGAGGGCTCACGTCAGGAAGGAGGGGGGACAGCAGTCTGTAAACGGGGGTCCTGCTCAGGAGCTCCAGAACCGATGGTGGGCGTGGTCGGTGACATGGTGGCCTTGAGAGGTGTGGAGTGTTAACAGGAAGCCAGCCCCAGAGGCGCTGGCTCCGGGAGGACACAGGCGGGGAGCTGTGGCGTGTGTGCCAGGCAGACGAAGACGACCAGGAGCCGATGAAAATGAAGCTCCAGACCCTCCCTGGCATCGCCCTTCCCAAGGCGCTGGGAACCGCTCCAAGCATATGTCCGCCTGATAAGATTTAATGACATTTGCAACGTGAACTGTTTTAACATCATTATTAAGTGCATTCTGCCTCCCACCCAGCTCCCCGCCCTTTTTCCCCCGATGTCTTGGAGTGGCTGTGGCCACTGGGGTTCAGGAAGCTGGCAGGGGTACCTTTATTTAGATTTAATGGCAGAGATGGCTGCAGACTGTGGCCATTGCGCACCCAGCTAGGGGTGCTGAGCAGAGCGGAGAAGGGGCCTGGGAGGCCCCCAGCCCTGCTGCCTCTTGGGATGGGATCTTGGGACAAAGTGAGTGGCCTGCACCAGGGCGGTTGGTGGCAGGCGGCGGGCCCCGGGCGGTAGGCAGGGGCAGCGGGCACAGTCAGGAGTCGCCTGGCCCCTGCTTCCACAGCCAGACATCTGGAACTGGCATGGAAGATTCGGTCCCCGTCAACACTTGTCAAGATGAAAGCACGGATGTCAGAAATATGTTTGGTTGTTATGCACATAGACCAATAAGACACCACAGAATTTATGTTTTGGGGACACAGGCCTGTACTATAGTGTATTTATCATATGTAGATAACTATATACATAAAACTCTGTGCGCACGCCAAAGAGAGAGTGTGTGTGTGTGTGTGATGGTGAGGTTGGGTGTTTTATCACTAAGAGTAAAAATCAAATTTTGATCAACCATATTGGAGGAAATAATGAATTGTCTTTTTATCTTTTAGTTAGAAAATACAAAAAAAAATGCTTTCATATGAACAGATGATCAAAGATTTTACAGCCAAAATATTTAAGAAAAATTATTGTAGAGGTACATAGAGATTAACTCAGTTAATAAACAAAAACATATTATTTGTCTGCACTTTGTTATATTTGTAGTATTTTAATTTATTTATTTGATTTATTTTCTCATTCTAAATAAATATTCATCTTTATAGCTAAGATCATATTCGTCATTTTCTTTAAGAGGGGCCCTTAAATCTTTTCGCCTCGGGTTTCACAAAGCCTGCCCCCCCCCACCCCCCACCCCCTCAGGGCAGAAGACCTGGGTGGAGCCCCGTGTGGCTTCATCAAAGACATAGACTGTCGGGGCACTGCTGGTCAGCGGCTCTGAGTCAGAGAGACCCGAGCTCAGACTGAGGCCTGCAGCTCCATGTCCCAAAGAGGCGGCCCGGCTCACAGCCCGGCTCCCGTCGGTGACACTGGGCGTTTGTGTCCAGAATTCAGTGACAGTGTCTGCGACACACTTACTGCCCTCCTCCCACACCGCCCTCCGCAATGCGGTTGAGACATAGAGACACCTGTACACAGCACACATATGTTTCCCTGTGAGGTCGGCATTCACTAGCACAAGAGAGCACCCCCCATGAAGCCAGGAAGCAGGACAAAGCTTGGACAGCAGAGGACACAGCGCCCTGCCCTGGTGACAGCGCCGACCTCAGAGGCTCACTCCCGACCGGACTACCCTTCCTTTATACTAAACAAGCAGTCATTTGCTGCAGGTCTAGTTTATTTTCCTCCACGTGTGCTTATAAGGGTCAGGGTAGGTTGTGCAAGTTGATAAATTGTGTTTATTTATTGGCAAGCCTGAACCCAATCACATGCAAATGATATGCAAAATGACACACATTCACATCAATGACTGGGCCACTTATGGTAATAGCACTCCAAGCCGCTCTGCCCTGACGGAGGCCTCGCCGCTGGATCCCGGTATTGATCGCGTGGCTTCTGCTGATGCAGTCAGACAGTTTGTCAGGAGCCGGCCAGAGAGACCCACCTCCTCGGTGCACTCGTCCCCCACCCACCGCATTCCGGGGAGGACTCGCGCCTTGGGGTCTGCTCCATCTGTGTTTTGTCATTGATTGCAGTGTGTGTGTGGGGTGGGGGGGGAGGCAGGGAGTCATTGCTCTCCAAAGCAGAGTGGATGCTATCCAGGCGGCCTTTGTGGAGGTTAAATGACCATCGCATTTGGTCCCCCCAAGACTAGCAGCATGAATCACAGGGCAGAAGCTGGATGAGTCCCGCTGGGCGGCGACCTCAGGGAAATCTGCGGCCCCGCCTCCTCCTGCTGAGAGCCAGGGCGAGCTGGCGTGTTCTGGCCGCCCCGCGCCGGCCTCTCTCTGATGAACACGTCTGTGTGTGACCATCATTTCTTTCCCCGCGAATGCAATGATGATGTGATTTCTAGGGCCCTGCTCTGGGTGTGCGAGCACCAAACCCACGATCCATCATCCCCCGTAAACTGTCCTGGCGAAGGTATTAATTTAGTCCCGTGTAATATAGAGAAGCGATTTGTTGGCCGGCAGCAGGAGTGTGCAGGCAGGCAGACGCCCGGCCCGCCCTGGCGGCTCTGGCTCCGCGCGGCGCGCATATTGATTGCTGCTTCCACGGAGGCTGTTTTCTGGAATGCTTTTGTGGGGCCTTCATTACCACACGGAGCTGTCGCAGGAAGACGTGGGGGTGGGGACGCTGAGTGCTGGGTTTTCAGCTCCTTAATTTGCTCAGCAATCATGAGATAGAGAGCAACGCAAATGGAAAGGTTTGTTTTCTCTCTTTAATGGTTTTAGAGTAGATGCTAATTTTCTGGGCTATTTATTAATCTGAATTTGGGCCCCTCGAGGCATGCTCCACCCTTACGAAGGCCCAGGATTGGACCCGGGCCTCGGGAAGCCAGCTGGAGAGAAAACATGGGTTCTGTGTGCATCTGCAGGGTCTTCTGTACCCCCCCACCCCGGCTAATAAAATATAATAGAGCCACGTATACATTAAAATATATTTAAAAGATGAAATTAATTTCAGTAATATATTTCATTTAATTAACTATATGGAAACATTTTTCTTTTAACATGTAGTCAATACAAAAATGCATTTCCGTGCACATCACCAGGGTGAGATGGTTTATACACTTTTTCTGATCTAGCAAATCTGGTGTTTTAGACTTCCATCAAAGCTCAGTTCAGACTGGCCACATGTCGAGGGCTCAGTGGCCTGCGGCCACTGTCTGGAACCACGGAGCTCTAGGGAGACACAGGCAGGTCCCCTGATCCACACCCACCCGAGCTTCAGCTTTCTCTCCCGTCAGAGAAGGATCAGAGGCACCTCTGCTGCCCGGGCCAGGGGCTCAGTGGGCTGGAGCATTGTCTTGTGTACCAAAAGGTTTCAGGTTCGATCCCCGGTCAGGGCAAGTATGGAAGGCAACCGAGTGAGGTTTCTCTCTCAAACGAGTGAAAACGTATCCTTAGGTGAGGATGAAAAATAATAATGAGAGAGAATGAAAGGCAGGGACAGAGAGCAGCGGATCCGTGGCCCAGGCTCCATCCGAAGCATCACTGGTGATCGCACCCCGACTTCCTCACTCAGAAAGTGGGGTCCCCTCTGGATGGCTTCTTGCCTCTCCCATGTGAAGATGAGATGCTTCCTCTTTTTCCGTCGGCCGTGGAGCAGAATGGCATGCCACGCATCAGGACCGGTGGGATTCGAGCTCAGCAGGGCCGTTCTCAGGGCTCCTTGGCGATTCTCTCAGCTCCAGAGCTCTGGTACTGAGGAATTCCCGCCCTCTTCTTAGCTAACGCCTTCCTCCTTCTTCTCCCTGATCCTCCTGGGGATCGATCCCGGAACTCTCTGAGCACGCCCTCCCTCCTCTCCTCGGCACGCTCCCTAGTCAGCATGCCTGGCTGTGGTGCACTGCACGCCTTTCCTGCCGCTTCCTCTGCACCAGTCCTGCTCCTTCTCATGCTGAGGGAAGTTCGGACTAGAATGGAGCTCACACCCCCACCTCGCCCCCCATTTCCGTTCTCAGCAGGAGGAGAAGGGGTGCGAGCTGCCCACTCTGCATCTCTGTTCATAAGCTCTGCTCCCAGGCCCTGTCCCAGAGGCCCCTCGGCTCTCCTCGGACCCGGTGCGTGTTGGGGAGGGAGGGAGACGGCCTCCAGCCTGCGCTGCGCTGGAAGGTGGCATGGCCACAGGTGGCCACGGAGCACACGACGTGTGGCTGGGGGACAGAGAAAGCGAATTTTCCATTTAAACTCGTTTTAATTAATGTAACAGTTTAAAACAGGTAGTCGATTCAGTTATTGGAAAACCTTCAAGAATGTTTATAACAACTTGGGTGTGTGAATCTGTTTTTCCCTGCAATCTACATCAAGGTCATATATTCTGGTGAATGCAGCACTGGGATTGGGCCGGAGTCTGAAACAGGCCCAGATCCCAGTGACTTTGCATAACTGAAAGGCAGGTGCCTCGTTACCTTTGTTCTGTGGCACAGGTTGCAATGGCAATATTTTGGGTTTCTCCATGTGGCTCAGAACCTCTGGGATCACCGGGCTGGGCTCCGGTCCTCTCCACCGGCCTGTGCCCGGACCAGTGCGGCCTCTGAGCCACCCTTCGGCTGTGCATCCTGTGCCCGCCCAACAGGCGTGGATGGTCCCGCCATCGCTGCCAGTGCTGCATCACGTACAAGCCAGCGTCACTGTCCTCCCGGAACTCAAAGCCACTCAGCTCTATTGCATAAGCGACGGAGTTGGAGCCGATTCGGTCGGGTGTGCGTCCCCCCATGGCTCATGCATGGCCTCTCCATTCCCCCCTCCCCTCCGTGGCCTCCATCCGGACACTCAGACCCAGAGCCTGTCCCCCTGAGGCCAGACAAGCCTCTCCGGCCCCGAAGCGAGGAGAGAAGCCTGACTCCCACAGTCTACAGAGTGTGTCACCCCGTCCTCTCTTCACCGTGAGGGGAGGGAGCCAGCAGGCGACAGCCAGGCCAGAATGCCACCTCCTCTCTGTCCCTTCATCAGGAATTCCCGGGAACAGGGCTGGGCTTGGAGTGCTGGGGGAGGAGGCTGTCAGTGGGTCCGAGGCAGAGGAGGTTGGGCAGCTCCGGGAGTGTGGCCACAGCATAGCCGTCCATCTGACACTCAGGGCACTCTGGGTGGGTGTTGGCTTGGACTCCTGCAACCATGCATGGCTCACCGCGAGCAGCACTGCCTGCACCCGAAGAATCGGCATCCTCTCGTTTCTCCAGGAATCTGAGGCTGGCGGAGTCGCTGCATGTCAATTGCTTCTTGGGCAGAGTTCCATTCACATAACGGAAGTGCAATGCCTGATACCGCATACAGACGTCCGATCGTTTGGACGGACCATGTATTGGGCATCCATTGAGGGGGAGCCTAATGGGTCTCCTGTTGTTGAAGTTGCAAAATTGCAATGAACGTGGAATGACAGAGAGGGCGTCTGCAGCTCTGTCTGTGCACCTCTCTCTCCCGTCGGGGCCACATGCTGGCCTGGAGAACGGTGTGGCTCGTGTGTGAGCGAAGAGGGTGCAGACCATGTGGCTGCATGTTCTGTGGCAAGGGCTGGACTCGATGGGTCATGTCTGCAAACGTTACGAGGACTCTGGGCAGAGCTCAGACCGAAGACGTGAGGAGACACCTGCGACCTGCACAGGGAGGACTGGGCTCTCGGTCCCAGGCGTCCGGTGTCCCCTCGAAGTCAGGCTCCTGGGCTCCAGGCCAGGCCTCTGGGGTTACTTAGTAACCATGAGACGCGGCAGTGGGTACGTGCTTCCTGGAGCTTCCGTTTCATCACCTGTAACATTCCCGATATGAACGCCCTCTCCTCAGGAGTGGCGCCAGAACTGAGGGCTTCTTAGGGCCCCACAGGAGGGTCTGTCGTGTGGCCAAAGCTCGCTAAGGTGGTCCTGGTTACTAGCAAACCCGAGAAGGAGTGTGTGGGTGGGTCCTAGCCCCCCAGGAGGGGCTGTCCACTCAGCAGGGCGCTGGTGCACCCTCAAACAGGCGGCTGGAAAGAGCCACGCTGGGCACAGTAGTTGGTAGCTATTTCTTCAAACACAGTGGTTGGGTTCTTGTTCCGATTTTCCATCTTTTCTTTTCACTGTGTTTTCTAGTATTCTCACATAGGCCGTGAGTTACTCTTATAATCTTTACAGAATAAGATGATTTCTGGTCTGAAGAGATGAGGTAGCAGGGTGCACTGGCGGACACGTGGCCGATTCTGTGCCTGGGTCCGGCCACACTTGGAGTCTGACATTCATTCTCATTGATGCCCCGCTGTCCGCCCCGCTGTCTGCCCCACTCTCAGGGGCGTGCCCGCAGGTGGGTGCCCTCGGCGCCGGCCTTCCCTCTGCGGGCAAAGAGCGGCCGTGGCTCTTTACTGAGAGTCACCCACTCCGCCTCAGACAAAGCTGGAAGCAGCCCTTGTTTCCCGTGGCTTTTCCTGGAAGACCAGGGAGACCACCCAGCAGGGGCCGGGCCCGTGGTGCCCAGAAGAGGCTCAGGCTTCCTAAGGGCCAGGCCTCCTGGCCCTGACTCGGCTGGAACTGGGATGCCCCTGAGGAGCAGATGTGCATCCCAGGATGCGGGGAGGACCCATCAGCATGCAGAGCCAGGTGTCCAGCAGAGCCACCAGCAGAGGCCAGCGCCGCCTCTACCGCCTGTGAGAGCTGGGCCGCCCGGAGAGGGGCTGAACCTGGAGAGGAAGCGGAAGCACTGCTCCTGTGTCTCCATGGGCCATCATCCCCTCCCACCATGGAGTCTGACTGCACGTCACTCAGAGAATCAAGGCACAGTGCGCGGTGACGGCAGCGCCGTAGCATTCTCACCCTGGGCAGGAGCTCTGCCGGAGAGAAGGCAGCCGGACGTGCAGCCGCTCGGCAAAGAGGCGCCAGGCCCTGGGCTTCCCAGGGCCGCAGTGGTGCCTGGAGAGACACTGCTCCCCACTGGCTCTGCGGCCCCATCACTCCTCACAGTGCGCTCAGGCCGGACTTCCAGTACCAACGCCTGCTTCCCCGATGTCTCAGGTTTTACAGAGCACCTAGTCTGGGCTCTGGCATCAGGCTGAGAGAAACACACACACACACACACACACACACACACACACACACACACACAAACACACACACATACACACACACACACAAACACACACACACATATACATACACACAAAAACACACAAACACACACACACGCACACACTGAGCTAAGAATGTGCATTCTGCCTGTGACTGCCAGTGCCTTCACCAACCTCGAAATCCTGGGAGGCAGTACAACCGTCTGCAGCAGGAAGCTGAGGCACAGGGAAACCAGGGGGAGAGTTAGGGCTCTGAGTCCACTGGGTGATCATTATAGGCCAGAGGCCACTCAACAAGTGTGAGGGTGAAGAGCAAGGCCTGTGGGTCCGGAGGGCCTGAGGACTCCTTGTGGTCCCCGGAGCAAAGCGCCCGATGCAGGCAGGTGGTCCTGGCAATGGGCCCAGCGCAGGGAGGTGGTCCCGGGGGCGATGGGCCCAGCGCAGCGAGGTGGTCCCGGGGGCGATGGGCCCAGCGCAGCGAGGTGGTCCCGGGGGCGATGGGCCCAGCGCACAGGGAGGTGTTCCAGGGCAGCGCTGACGTGTTAGTTGAAGTCTTCGCTGGCACATTCCCACATTACAGTCACCGTTCCTCTTGGGCCGTTACCGGTAAGTGTGAAAGACGCCGCGTCCCTCCTGCCCGCGTTGGGGATTGGGCTCCACACCAGGAGCAGAGATGCTAAGGACCACATTCTGAGGAAACCTGCCAGTGGGAGGTAGACTCCCCAAGCTCTCTGAGGGTCCCAGGCCACCTCACAGCCCCCTCAGCCTGCGGGAAGGTCTGGCCCTCTGCCCTGCCTTGAGGAGGGGAAGGAAACGAAGCAAATCCAAATCCATCCGTCCGAGGGCTGTGGGCCCAGGAGTCGCCTGCACAGTGTGGCCTGAGCTGCCTGAGCAGTGTCCATGACCAGGAGGGGGTCAGGGCAGCTTCCTGTGACCGAGGGGCTGACTCCAGCACGCTGACGCCCACAGGCAGCAGCCAGGAGCTGTGACACGCGTCCCTGTGTGAGCTGAGGGGTTGGAAGGCATCAGATCCAGGACAAGTCTCCCCAGCAGGGAGCCTCAGCCCAGGGGTCGCCTCAGGAGTTGGCACGGGTCCTGGCCGCACAGACAGCGCCCCTGGCAATGTACCATAAAAGACACACGTGCCATTCCCACATGGCTCTCTCCACATCCCCACCTGAGAGGGTAAGCGAGCCCAGGGGGAGCAGAGAGGGCTCCCCAAGCCAGGCCACACCCGGAGGAGGGAGAGGGTGAGGAGTCACAGACAGGCTGAGTCCCTTCCGACTTCTCCCTGAAGCCCTCACCTGACAGGTCCCAGGCCAGAGAGAAGGAGATGGGATTCCCTTCCTGGGAAATACACGTCTGTGACTGGCTAAACCGAACTTTCCAAAGTCCTGGAAAATAAAGAAACCATAAACAGCGGTGCCAGCTAGGTTTATTGCTCGGTGAGCTGGTCCCGTGGACGAGCTGTCCACGTGCCCTCAGTGCGCACCACGTGGCTTCAAACACTGACTTTCTTCTGCTCTGCTGCCCCTCCTCCCACACGGTGTCCTTCCCGTCTGTTATAAGGAAGGAAGTGGCAGGTAGAATAGACTCACCTTGACTTTGCGTTTACTTCAGACCCTCTTTGAAACGCAGCCCCTCCGTTAAGTGATTCATTTCAACCACGTGCTGTAGGCAGTTTAGAATCCACTGAGGGCTGGGGACGCCACCTGTGCCCGTCTAGGTGGTGCACGCGCCACCTGGCCGGGGGACCAGGCCAGCAGGGCCCTGCATGTGCGGAGTCAGACCAGCACTTCCGAACCCGGGGCGAAAGCAGTGCCCGGTGCTGCTGCAACCCCAGTGAGGGGCGGGAGGACACGCATGCTGTGCTGTTCTGCACGCTGTACCCTGGTCCTGAAGGCCCAAGCAGAGGGCAGGGGCTGCTCTGTACCCCACAACGTTTTTGCTGACTTATCTCGAATTTTCCCGTTTCTTTGTTTATGCCCTTCAGGCCACGATTGCTCTCTGCCTCAGGCAGGATATACTCAGAGACTGTGGCTTCTGTTTCTCACCCTCCTAGTTCATCGCTCATAGGTGGTGAGTTCCAGGCCAAGGTGAGTCTAGGCCCCGCCCAGCACGCCCGTCTCAGGGGTAACTGAGTGACGTGAAAATGTGTCACCTGGCCCGAGGCCCGGCCATTGCCATCCCCCGGCGTGTTCTCTGTCACTGGGACAGGGACCGCCTGCTGTGCCCAGCCCTGAGGCCGCAAGGGGGTGGCATTTGTCCTTATTTGTAACTGACGTGGACCTTGTCCCTGAGAAAGCTCACCAGCCACACTCCGGGGTGGCATCTAGGTCACACACTTAATCGCATTCATTAAGCACTTAGCACGTGCCCCGCGCCTTCGAACTCCGCAGTTATTATCTCATTTCATCCTCGCAGTAACTCAGGAGGTTAAGTCACGTTCTTAGCCTCACTTTACAAATGAGGGAACTGAGACAGGGTAATTAACTGGCCAGAGGCTAAAGGTAGGAAGTGGCCATTAGTGCTGTCTGGTTCGAGGACCTGAACAGATGCCACGTGGATTGGAACCGCCAAACATGTGCCTGCACAGATGATCATCTCATGTTTGTTAAAGTTCGAGCTGACGGACATGCCTGGTTGCCAGGTTACCATGTAGCAAAGCAGAGTCCCTCATTACCGGTCTGAGAGCCATCCAGCTATCATAGTTACTTTGTCTGGTAATGCTGATGACAGTCATAAAAACAGCCAGCGGTGACTTAAAGCAAGGGGTTTGAATAGAACTGATCATATTGTTGTGAGGATTTCTTTCAGTATCTTCTGATTCAGCAGGACTGTTTCCTGCGGCCAGGAAGACCGGCAGCACTATGGAGCAGGTGCAGTGCAGGATCACTGGTAACTATTGCAGCTCCAGTCCTCTGCAACACATAGTTATGGAAAAAAGAAAGTGTTTTTAACAGAATCCTGGGGAAATGAGGCCTGACTAACACTCAGTTGTCTGCGTCTTGGTACATATGTGGTCTGCTGTGTTGAGACGTCACGGTGACTTCAGAGCTCCCAGTTTCTTGAATCCTGTAGAAATATTTGGGTAATAAAGAAACAGAATTAATACCATTGTCCCAGGTGTGTTTTGTGTTGTTTTTTAATTTAGAGAGAGAAGAAGGGAGAGGGAGAAAAAAAGAAACACTGATATGGAACAGTGATTGGCTGTCTCCTGTACGCCCCCTACTGGGGATCAAGTCCACAGCCTTGGCCTGCACTGCCTGGGCACGGATGACAGCCACCGCCTGAGCCAACGGGCAGGCTGCTGTGCCAGCCTCAGGCAGTGAGAACGGGGTATGGGCAGAGGCCCACACTCAGAGTGGATGTGAGTTCACTTCCCCTTCTCCAGCCCTTCCTTTGTACGGACGGGGCTTTCTGGATCTAGTCATTTCCTTCCTACCGCATGCACGGCGTTGGAGACTAGAGAATGTGCAAGATGTGGGCTTGTGCCTCAGGTGCTCCCCACGTGAAGGTCCGAGCCTTGTGCTCAGCGGGAGCACCTGTGGGCCGCATTCTGCTCCACAGGGTCCCTGTGCCCAGAGGCGAAGCCCCTGCCTCCTACTCAGACCTCTCTCTCTGCGAGCTGTTGGCAAGATGGGGGCCTGGCCCACGAGCTTCCCCAGACCTGCTCCCTGCACCTTCTGCTCCGGAGGCTGGGACTGACAGAGCCCTCCCGGCCCGGCTCAGAGAGCCCACGGCAGGGGAACAACGCAGGGAGCTCATGGCTCAGAGAGAGCCCACGGTGGGGGAACCACGCAGAGCTCATTGCCCGAGGCCACAGGTACTTGCTCCTCTGGACAGGTGAGGAGAAGGCACTCCCAGGCCTGCTCCCCCCCTGGCTGCGTCCCAGCCACCCAGCTCCCTTCCTGGCGCCTGGGCCGGTGCAGAGGGAAAGTTGGCTCTAATTAGCATAATAGGGATAAGCAGAGGAGCCTAATCAATCAGGCTCACACTTGCTTCCATCACCCGTGCCAACAGTCGGCAAATCACTGACACTTCAGATGTGCCACTGTTTGCAGCCCTCAGTGCATCACAGCAAGTGACAGCAATGGAGATGCACATGCGCCCGCCTCGTGTTTGTCCCAGTCACGCAGCCGCCTGACTGACCCAGAGCAACGCCGCTGAGCAGTCAGCCTGTCCGCGGGAATGGCACTCTGACCCTCTGGGGTGGTACTCAGACCAGCCAGGGTGGCAGCAGACCCGCCGGCGTCACTGTGACCAGGTCCCTGGGCAGCCACCTTTGCCAACTGGCGTGGGGTGTGGAAAGTGTGGGGCTGATACAGTGGCCTCAGTCTGTGTTCCCTTTGGAAGAAGCCCCACATGTGTGCATGAAAGACGATGGTCAGCCGCCAGGGCCCGGGATGGGCGGCCGCCTGAACGGGCCCCGGGTCAGCCGTCCTGTGGACAACGGGCCACTTCACATGTGTGTTGCAAGGACCCTTGTGAGTCGGGGACACAGAGGTGAGCACAGTTCACAGCAGAGGCTGCGGGGGCATCGGGACAGGCCCAGCCCTCAGCGTGAGGGCCCGCCTGCACCTGTCTGATACGCAGTCATCCTGTTTCATTCCTGGGCCTTGGAGGCAGAAATGGCCCAGAAAGCGGCAGGATGGGGTTTTACGCCTGGACTCGGCATGTGAGGCTCACCCCGAGAGCACAGTCCCCCGTCAGGCCTGTGGTTCGTCCCCTTCCTCACTCTCAGCCCGGGAGCAGGCGCCCGCCACGCCTGTCCTTCCACACTGTCCGCTCACTGTGTGTCTTCCTGCCTGGCCACCAGAACCTTCCTCTCCTCGTGAGTCACTTAGACTCCATCTGCCACCGTTCCTCGTCCTTAGATTGAATTCTAGAAAATACTCTCACTTCCACTCAACTCATGGGAGCCACTGTTGAGCGCATGTCTTGGCACTGGTTACAGGTTCCGTGCAGCAGGTCCCTGCAGAGTTCAGGCTGGCACCGGCAGGCTGACCCCACGGTGTGCACCAGCTCAGTGAGCTTGAGGTTTCCTTTCAGCTCCCGGAGCTGCTCTCTGTGTCTTGTTCTGGTCCTGAGAATGAACGGCCTTCTGCGGGAATGCCAGCCGAGCAAGCCCTTTCCCGGTGTCTGCTCCAGTCACAGCTGCTGACATGCCATTGGCCATGGCCGGCCACATGCCCAGCCCCGGTGCAGCAAGGCCTGCCCTCAGCCCTGGGCTCTGTCAGGTTGAGGGGAGAGGCTGGACACTCACTGGGATGAAGAATTGGGTCGTTAAGTGAGCACCCTCTGTGTGGGAGGCAGTCTCTGTGGGAATTCAAATGCCAGCAGAGGGGATCCTGGCCAAGCAGGACCTGAGGGTCCGCCTGGGAACACGGAGCCCTTCGCCTGTGGAGGAATTGCGCGGGTGTGGAATGGGGAGACCGTGAAGGGAGCACCGAGGTGGATTTCCATGAGCAAATAGGCTGTCAGCAACCGAACGAGAGCAGGCGGTGCTCTGGGATGGCACACAGGCAGGAAAGCCACCGCCGAAGCCCCATGCTGGGAGGTCTGGTGTGAATGGTCGCCCATGACTCAGAGCCGGAGAAGGTGAGCTCAGGGTTTCTGGTCTCGGTCACGTGAGTGCAGCTCTCGCTGCATTGTCTCTGACCAAATTGCAGCAAACAAACTGCTAAGTTCATGGACCAGGGACACACCTGTCTCTCCATCACCAAGAGCCGAGCACAGGCAGCATCCTGCTGGCCCATCAGCTGAGCACCTCCCTCACTTCATTCCGCGAGGAAGTATGTTGCCGGAGCCGTCTGTGGCCCCCAGTGCTCGCTCTCAGCTGACCAGAGAGACCCCATTCCCTCCAAGTCCCCCCCACACCTGAACTATGGAGCAGCTGTCAGGGCATCTGGCCTTGAGCGTGTCAATCTGAGTTGTGAATGTGCTGACTTCTGTTTTAGCGGCATCATCTCTGGGCCTCTGTCCCAGCAACACGATTGGATGTGACGGGAACGTCCATCATTTCCATTCCCCGGAACTTCAGGTTCCTTCTTGTGTCTGCATTTCCGGAACCCAACCCTGACAGCCACACAGATTCAAACCTGAGAGAACCAGGACCCTTTCGAGTACGGATGTGGCTGCTGGTAGTGGGACCTCTAATAACCTCATTAACATCGAGCAGGCTGTGAGCAAGATGAGGATGCTGTGGGGACCGGGAAATCAGTGCATCTAGTTGCTACAATACTATTCACATTCACTCATCCATCGCAGTCCAGGACAGAGCCCTCTTAATTACCAAGAATATACCTAATAAAGAGTAATATGCAAATTGACTGTTATTCCAACACACAAGATGGCTGTCCCCATGTGGACACAAGATGGCCGCCACAAGATGGCCAGCAGGGGAGGGCAGTTGGGAGGAACCAGACCTACAGGGGAGGGCAGTTGGGGGGGACCCAGGCCTGCAGGGGAGGGCAGGTAGGGGCAAACAGGCTGGCAGGGGAGCAGTTAGGTATCAATAAGCCTGGCAGGGGAGTGGTTAGGGGGTGATCAGGTTGGCAGGCAGAATCGGTTAGGGGCAATC
This sequence comes from Pipistrellus kuhlii, assembly GCF_014108245.1. Lineage (NCBI taxonomy): Eukaryota > Metazoa > Chordata > Mammalia > Chiroptera > Vespertilionidae > Pipistrellus > Pipistrellus kuhlii. The sequence goes on from NW_023425585.1 coordinate 226,573, forward strand.
AGGAAGGCAGGCAGGCAGGCAAGCAGTTGGGAGCCAGCAGTCCTGGATTATGAGAGGGATGTCTGGCTACCCATTTAGGATATGGCCTAAACAGGCAGTCAGACATCCCTTGAAGGGTCCCAGATTGGAGAGGGTGCAGGCTGGGGTGAGGGGCACACACCCCCGTGCACAACTTTTGTGCACCAAGCCTCTAGTAGAAATCACAAGATGCTTCTGAAGTACATAAGTTTGCCATTTATTTAGGACTGTGGCTATTGCTAGCAAGCCAGCTGAATGTCATAAAGCGGAAGGCATGTCAACAAGCAAGAGTAATAACTAAGAATGACACATGCTCTTTATTACCTGCTGGCTGCTGTCCGTGTGCTGCGTAGATTCAGTCTGCACAATGACTCACTGGTGTGGGCCTGCTGGCACCTCCCCTGTGCAGATGGGGAGACTGAGGCCTGAGCTCTCGCTTGCCCAGATCACAGGCGGATAAATAGTGAAAGATAACCCTGCCTGACTCAAAATTCATGTCCCTTCATGCACCGAGGTGCCAATACTTGTGTGCAGGGACTGTTCCAGATGCTGGGGACCCCACAGTGAAAAGGTAACTGCTCCCAGACCTCACCTTTTGGGCCGTATGCTGAGCTTCTGTGAGGAGCATAAAAACCTCCAGTTAGCAGATTCCTTTTCCCTATTTGTTAACCTAGCAGGCCGATCTTCGTACCTAAATTACCAATGTCTGAAGGGCAGGAAGTGTGTGTTGTTTTCTTTACATTTTCTTTTCCCTATTGCCATTCGACATGTCCCTTTAGTTGCTCATCTTTGACTCCCACATCATTCTCAAACCCTGGGCACTCTCTGGCTGGGCCGTTGGGTTGTCTGAAGTCACTGACTGGCCCTCAGAGCTCAGAGAAGGGCATCAATCCAGGTTCCCCCTGCCTCTGTACGTGTCATTCATTTCCTGGTGTCTCCCTGACGTGAGTGGCTGATGTCCAGTGCTGACGTCCCGGGAAGACTGGGAAGGAAGCTCTCTGGCCATGTGGCTCCAGACGGAGTCACTGTGTGATGTCCACCAGCTGTGCTCCCGCCCCGGCTGTCCCTGTGCTGCAGCGAGGAGAGTGCTGGAAGGAAGATGGGGCACCTGCCTCCTGAGCTAAACTGTCCTCCTCACATCTTTGTTTCATCACCTTCCATCCCCCGCTACGGCTCCTGCCTCCCGCAGCTCTGACCCAGGCGGTTCCCGGCACTTCCCTCTCCCTCTCTGTTTGGCAGTCCCTCCCCATCACTCCATTCCACTCCCACTCCCACCAGAAATAATCTGCCCACAAGGGCCGCGAGGCTGTATAGCTATGTTCTACCAAACAGTCAGGAAATGGGTGAATTCACACTGCTTTCCACACATTTCTTCCAAGACTATAAAAAGAGGGAACACTGCCTAATTCATCCTAGAGGAATAATCTAGCTGCACATTCAAAATGAGACAAGAAAATTATGACTGAGGAAACTACAGGCCAATTTCATTCACAAATTCAGATGAAGAATTCTTGAGCATAGTATTAGAAAACCCAGTTCCACAATGTATAAAAGACACTATCTCCCTAACAAAAGAGATTTTTCCAAGACTGTAACATGGTTTCAGTATAAGAAAATGCATTGATGCAATTTGCCATATTAAAGGGAAAAAATACTGTCATCTTAATAGAGATTATACAAACTTGATAAAATTCAGCTAATATTCATAATTTTAAAAAATAGAATCTTTGAGGCCTGACTGGTGGCTCAGTTGTTTGGGCATCTTCCTGTGCACTAAAAGGCTGCAGGTTCGATTCCTGATCAGAGCACATGTGGGAGGCAACCAATTGTGTTACTCTCTCACAGATGTTTCTCTCTCCACCCTCCCTCCATGTCTCTTTAAAAATCAATAAAAAGTTGAAACCGGTTTGGCTCAGTGGATAAAGCTTCTGCCTGCAGACTAAAGGATCTTGGGTTCGGTTCTGGTCAGGGGCATGTACCTTGGCTGCAGGCAGGTCCCCAGTGGGGGGTGTGCAGGAGGCGTCTGGTTGATGTTTCTCTCTCATCAATGTTTCTGGCTTTCTATTCCTCTCCCTTCCTCTCTGTAAAAAAATCAATAAAATATATATTTTTTAAAAATCTATAATCATATCCTAGGGTGAGCATTTTTTTAGAAATAGAATCTTAGAATATTTGGAATTGGTGTTACTTTCTTCATCTGGTAAAAGGTTTGTGCCAAAATGATAGAAACTTCACCCTTTGGGGTGAATATTCAAAGAATTCTTTTTCAAATTAGGAATAAGGTTAAAAAGTCTACTATCACCACTTCTAGTCTGCATGGTATTGGAAAGAAGAGAGCTCAGTTTGACTATAAAACATAGTAAGTATAGGACGAGAAAAATAACTGAGTTGTCATTATATTCAGATATAATGACAATTCCTATATAGGAAACTGAAAACATAGAAATTAATTATTAGAACTAATGAAATGATTTATCAGTGTTTCCAGTAATGAAATCTATCTACAGAACTCAATTACATGGCTACCGGGGATATGGAGGCATTAGACACCATCATGTGTGTTGTGTGTGTGACTTATGCCAATGAAAAAGTTCAACAATCATGCAAGACAAAACCCTTATGGAGAAGACTATAAAATGTTAGTGAAATACATTAAAGAAATCTTAAATAAATGGAAAGAGATCCATCTTATTCATGAATGGATGTCAATTCTCCCCAGATTACTTTTTATATTCAATTCAATTCCAAAGAAAACTCTGCAGGTGCTCTCTTTAGCTGACTCTAATGTCTCTGAGAAGAAAGGGTCAAGAATAACCCAAACACTGATGCAGAAGAGGAAAAGATGGTGAATCTGGCTGAAATCACAATTATCACAAAGTCTGCTCAGCGCCATGTCGTTTGGGGCCAGAGTAAGATGACCAGACGAATGGCATCCAATGGAAATCCCAGAAACTTGGAACTCATGCGTGGCAGAATGTGGAGTGCAGTGGACTGTTTAAGGAGGAACATGGGGACAATAGCCTTGGGGGAAGGTGAAACCCAATGCCTAGTGCCCACTCTTTGTCATTATCAGTTGCAGTTGAAATTGTTACTGAACTGTAAAAGGCAAAGCTTAGCACTTTTAGAAAAAAATGAAGAGGACCTTTGTGAGTTCGGTCTAAAAAAGGACTTTTTACACTCAAAGAGCAAAGATCAACTGGAGGATATTATGCTGAGCAAAATAAACCAGTCAGAGAAAGGTAAGTACCACATGATCTCACTCATATGTGGAATCTGTTGAACCTCAGAGGGAAGGCAGGGGAGGGTGGGTGGCAAGAGATCAATCCATGAACTTGAATGCACATAGGTATGCATAACCGTGGACACAGACACTAGAGTGGTGAGGGTCTGGGTAGTGGTTGGGGGGAGCAGCTGAAGAGGGTAATGGGGGGAAAGGAGGACCTATGTAATACTTTCAACAATAAAGAGAAAAACAAACAAACAAAGATCATAAGAGAAAGAAACTGATAGGTTAGCTATATTAAAATCAGAACTTACATTCAACAAAAGGCACCATAAGGAAAGAGAAGGGAGTGAACACATTAATAACAAAGGATTTGTGTTGAGAAATCACACACTTAAATTCCAAAGGAGAAGAACAAAATCTCATTAGAAAAATTAGCAAAAGTCATGACCAGTCATTTTTCAGACGAGAAAACACCAATGGTCAATAAACATAAAAAGATACTAATTTTATTATTCATCAATGAAATGTAATTTGAAATCCCAGTGAAATATGACTGTGCAACCAACAGATTAGCAAAAATTAAAATGTTGGACAATACCAAAAGCTGGCAAGAATATTCCATGAGCAGGACCAGTTGGAGGACAGATTGGCGCAGAGGCTCTGGGAAATAGTGGGCAGTGGACACCTGGAAACCGGAAGAGGTGCAGACACTACCACCCAGAGTTTGGCCCTAGGAGACAGAAGACTCTTCCGAAAAGCAAGGCTGATGTTAGCAAAAAGAGAAAAACACCCCATGCCAAAAGGAAAATTGCATTCCATGAAAAACAGGAAATACCATACAGTAGAAAATGAGTGACTATGGCCATATGCAAAAGTTCAGATGAATCTCAAAAATACAGTATCAGGCCCTGGCAAGTCTTGCTAAGTGGTGACAATATCGGCCCAAGAACTGCAGGGTCGCAGGTTCAATCTCTGGTCAAGGGCAAGTACCTGGGTTGCAGGTCCAATTCCTGGCCCTTGTCAGGGGATGTGCAGGAAGCAACCAATAGATGTGTTTCTCTCACATTGATGGTTCTCTCTCTCTATTTATCTCTGTCTCTCTTTCTTCCTTCCCTCCTCCCTTCCTTCCACTCTCTCTCTCTCAAAAAAAAAGAAAGAAAAGAAAAGAAAAGAAAAGGAAAGAAAAGAAAAGAAAAGGAAAGAAAAAACAATGAAAAAAATATCCTGGGGTGAGGATTAAAAAATAAATATTAAAAAGCAGTAATTATTTCCTTCCCCGTGTCTTTAAATATATAGAATAGATGATATTGGGCAAAACTGTCAGAATCTCAAGACACAGTCAGCCCGATTCAGGGTCATCTGTGTGGGAGCACAGCAGGAGTGAGCCCCACTCCGCCGAGGGGACCCCGGGCCAGACCCCGCTCCGCTCCGCGTGCAGACTGGTGGGTGCGCGAGTTCGTCAGTATTCTTCTGTAAACTCTGAATATATGTGATATGCACTCCTCTCTGCGGGTGATGTATTTCACAATAAAGAAATTTCAATATCGTGGAAATCCCCGGTTGGAAATATTTCCGTGGTCTCCAAAGAAAAGCCCTGTGGAGGCGCAGTAACTCAGCGCGGAGAATGAGCTCCTCGAGCACAGCGAACACGCTCAGACAAAGCACAGAGGCCAGGCGGCCGGCACAGAGTGAGCTGCAATGTGACGGCCACAGCTTCAGTGCAGAGGGTGAGAAGCCACGATGGTGGTTTAGGGCAGAAATTCGGGTTTGCACTGGAGGGAGCATCCTTCGTGCAATGGAACAGCCTGAGATGGCCACGGGGCTGTCTGGTCACTGGGAACGGCTGTGACTCCTCCGCAGGCTCAGGCAGGGTGTCCGCCCGAACCAGAACCAGAACCAGAACCCACAGAGCCTGTCTGGGAGGAGCAGCTGGAAGTGAGACCTCCTGGCGGAAATCACCAAACTGATGAAAAGATGAAGAAAAGCATGGGGGTCCGGCAGGGAGCGAGACCAAGAGGGGGTGGGCTGACAAGCTTGAACCGACATCCATGTCAATCAAGTGCCGTTGAAACAGTACCGCGGTTCTGATTGTTCCACTGGTGTCACAGGTTCTTGTGTCTGAGAGGAAGGCACGTTCCTGTGCTCTGGACGGAGTTTGTGAGGCTCCCCACGTTCTCCTCCTCCTCCCTTCCCCCAGCCCCCCATCCTCAAAGAAAGACCTGCACACACACAGGACCCCGAAACTGTGCACCCTCTCTCGTGGCCGAGGGGGACCCACGCTGCCGGCTTTAGGCTTCACCGGGGAGAAGACTTCTTCCTGTCCAAGATGAATGCGTTTGCTAAAGACGGCACTCTCCCGCTCAGGCCCTGAGCTGAACGGGCCCGTTCTGACAGGTCTGTAGTGTAGGAGGGGTTAGGAGAGAAATATATCAGCATTGACGGAAGATTAGTGAAAAGGTGGTAAACGTAAGGTGAGTAGCTTAGTCTGGGGAAGAAGTGAAAGTAATGTTGCAGGAACTGGGATGAATTCAGAAAGAACCCCCTAGGCAGGGTGGTCGGCAAACTCATTCGTCCACAGAGCCAAATATCAACAGTACAATGGCTGAAATTTCTTTTGAGAGCCAAATTTTTTAAACTTAAACTTCTTCTAAGTCCACTTCAAAATAGACTGGCCCAGGCCATGGTATTTTGTGGAAGAGCCACACTCAGGGGGCCAAAGAGCAGCATGTGGCTCTCGAGCCACAGTTTGCAGACCATGGCCCTAGACAGACCATCAAAGGCCTGCAGAGCTGAGGAGACAGACGGCCCAGGGGCCCTGCAGGCTGGGGCTGGGGGCGGAGGTGCCCGCTGTGCTGGGGCTTCCTCTGCTACCCCTCTCCCCCCAGCCCCCCAGCCGGCTGCCTCACACCTGACGCTCCATCAGAGCCTGTGGTCCCGGGTTCAGGGAGCGGGGGGAGAGAGAAGAGGAGGCCTGGGCTGCCATGCAATCCCAGGGCTCCACAGCAGAAGAGCGCCCTCCCCGTGCCCTGTGGCCCCTGCAGGGCCTTCGGCCTGCAGAGAGGGGGCCCAGGGGCCGAGAGGGGACAGGTTGTTCTGCTTTAAATAAAGGTAAATAACAGTTTGGGCTTTTGCTATAACAAAAAAGACTTCGTGGGCCCTGACGCTGAAACCTCTGACAAACCTGAGAGGCCTAATACAATAGAAACGGCCGAGGGCAGGGACGCTGACCTATGTCTGTTTTCATGGTTTCTTTTCCCAAAGGAGCGAGGGGCGGAGCCCCCTGTGGAGGTGCCCGTGAGTGTGGAGGTGGAGGTGCCAGTGGGTGTGGAGGTGGGTGTGGAGGTGGAGGTGCCAGTGGGTGTGGAGGTGGAGGTGCCGGTGGGAGTGGAGGTGGAGGTGCCGGTGGGTGTGGAGGTGGAGGTGGATGTGGAGGTGGAGGTGGATGTGGAGGTGCAGGTGGGTGTGGGGGTGGAGGTGGAGGTGCCGGCAGGTGTGGAGGTTCCGGCAGGTGTGGAGGTGCTGGTGTGTGTGGAGATGGAGGTGCCAGTGGGTGTGGAGGTGCCAGCGGGTGTGGAGGTGGAGGTGGATGTGGAGGTGCCGGTGGGTGTGGAGGTGCCAGTGAGTGTGGAAGTGCCAGTGGGTGTGGAGGTGCCAGTGGGTGCCAGAGCAGGACTGAGCGCGGCCGCACAGCAACCCCTCTGTCCGGGCGGACTTCCTCCGGGTTTGACTGCCCAGAACCTTCTTCCTGAAACCTGTTCCAGGAGGTGGCGGCACCTGTGGGACCCAAAGTCGCCTCCCGCTGAGCGTGTCCTCATGTGACAGATTCCCCGCGGTGACCCGCTGCCACCCGAGAGAGGGCCGAGCCGGAGGCTTGCTGGCTCGCAGGGCGGATGGTGAACAAAGGCCAGGGGTCCCGTCCAGCTGCCCCACGTCCCAGGAATGTGCCGAGGGCGCAGCTTCCGGAGAGGGAGGCGGCAGGTGCGGCTCTTGCCCAAGCAAGAGGCTCCGAGGCCCTGTCTGCCCGCCCGCTGCCCAGGCCTCTGTCCCGCACGGCGGCGGTGTGCCAGGGGAGGTCTGTGCACAGGTCCTGCCGCCCGGGCTCACCGGCGCCTCCTCCCAGGTGGCCTCTCCTGGGCCCCGAGAAATCTTTGCAAAGAGGCCCAAGCAGGTGTTCTTGATCCCAGTTCCGGCCTGAGAACCAAGGCCTGGGCATCGGTGCCCAGCCATCCCAGGCCCGGGGCTGTGAACTCTGCACCCTGTGCCCTGCCCCTGTGTCACACGCCCGCTTCCCAGCCGGCCTGCAGCCGCACAGTGGGCTCAGCCGTCACTCTGTTCCCTGGACCTCATTATAGCTCCGGATGGAACTGTCCTCGCAGCCTCAGGGGCGGGCTGGCCTCGGTCCCTGCACAGCCGCTCGCTGTCACCCGGTGGCTGGCTGACGCCAGCACGGAGAGGACATGAGAAGGCCAGGGGCTGCTTTCTAGCCGGCCGCCCGCCCAGGAGGCCACAGCCTCCCCTCCGAGAACACGTTTACCCCGAGAAGGCTCCCCGTGAGCGTGCCCCACCTCGCGGTCCCCCAGGGCCAGATGCCCGGGACCCCGGCGTTCACCGCGGCCAGGGCAGGAAGACCGTGCGCCTGTCTGAGTGCCTTCTACGGGGAGTTCGGAGAAGCCGTCTGTTTCTGAGAGCGGTGACGCCATAGTGCCTGATCTGACTCCTCGGTGACGCAGAATGTAAACTGTACCTGAAGCCTTGATGTGGAGCGTGGACTCCGCTCACAACCCGGCACCCGCCGTGCCGCCGCCCCGGATGGCGAAGCGTCTACGCAGCGCTCATTCTCGGAGTGTTTTCCAACCACAGCAAAGAGCTCGCCATGGCTTGCTCCATGGCCTTGTTCTGATTAATTCGCGGCCAGTGAGGGGCAGTGCTCGCAGTCCAACGCATGAATTTCCGTGCCCCGGGCCTCTAGTAGGAAACAAAGCTGTAGGCTCCACCCGGTGGCCACACCACCAGCTGCAGTGAAGGCGCCTCTTGCTCCGCCACGGCCCTTCCTGCCTCAGCCCCGTTCCCATCCTGAGCTCCTTGTAAAGCTGGGCCTTGGCGGCTGCAGTCCTCTCACAGCTTCTGGGAAACGGCTGGAAAACTTATAAATGAGCAGAGCTCCCTGACAACGGCAGCCGAGGGTCAAATCCAATGTGTCCAGGGACGGGGAGAACCTTCTTCCTCCAGGAGCCAGTGTGGCTTCACGACCCCACCAGCCCGAGGGCTCCAAGCACTCCGAGCGCTTTACAGAAGGCGGTCGGCACCCTCGCCTGGGCCTCCACAGTACCAACCTCTGCTGTGCTTTCTGCCTCAGGAAGAAAGCCTCTCAAGCATCAGTTTTCCCAAACAGCAGAGAAGCAGTGGACTTGAACTAATCGTGTCACCTAACTCGCTGTGCAGCAGTGACATCTGCTGGGGATCGCCATGCCCACTTTACAGTGTGCACGCGTTTAAACATGTCCACGCCTCTCTGAGGCTGCTCACAGTGTGACTGCATTGGCTGGACGAGGAGACTGAGACAGAGAAATGGCGTGCCTGCGTGGCAGAGCTGGGGTTTAAACCCAGAGCAGCGTGACCCCAGGGTCTGAGTTCCTATCCTTTGAGCTTTGACACTTCCTGCAGGAACAGCATTTGTCACGGCTCTGACCTCCACTGTCTGTCAGTTTCCTGGTCCCTGTTCTTCCCTGAGAGCACGTGCCTCATCCACACTGATGGTGCTGGCCCTCACCTTAGGGACCTGTGCCCCCCCCTCGGCGCCCTGTGCCCCCGCCTTGGCGCCCTGTGCCCCCCCCTCGGCGCCCTGTGCCCCCGGCTCACAGGCACCCGGATTCCTCTGTACTACCCTTCGCTCCATGTCTTCAGGCTCTGGCATCGCCTCTGTCCTCAGCACCCTCCATCCTCAGGCCTGTCCTGGCCTGGGAGCCTGCATTCCTGTCCCACAGGCTCTCTCTTCAGGAAGCCCCAGGCACTCAGGGCTGAGACCTCTCCCGGGAAATGAGTGTCCAGGGGGCGGGGCTTTGTGCTCCACCCCAGGGGCCAGGGTCCAGCCGGCCGCTTAGGAGACACGTGGCCATGGACAGGCCACTTGGTTCTGTACCTCCTTCCCCGTCGCTAACCCGATTCCTGTGCTGTAAGTACTGGGTCTGAGAGTGGGTGTGAGCCACTTTGAGAAGGGGCAGCTGGGGGTGCGGTGCTAACTCTGATTCCACATGAGCACTGTCTCTCTTCCTACGCGTCCGCGAGCTCCTTAACCAAGACTCCGTGCCGTGTCTCCAGTCCACAGCGCCAAGCAATGCCCGTAGGAAACATTGTCTGGGAGGCAGAGGGCGAGGAGGGCTTGACGGGTGCTGGCTGTGGTTACCGCGTCCCACGAACGGAGCCGGAGGCACGGGCAACTCTGAGCCCGAGTGGAGACAGGAGTGGTGACGAAGCCCCCTGATGGTGGGAGGCCCATTGATGGCAGGAGGCCCGCTGAGGGCGGGAGGCCCTCTGAGGGCGGCGCCTGTGTCAGAGCTCCTCTGTGGTTAGTGCTCCCGTCCCCAGGCCCCCAAACCGTCCCCCAGACATCTGTGGCGGTTCCACCCCTTCGCACATGGACAGCACGTGAAGCCATCAGAGGCCGCACAGAGGTGAGCGCAGAGCCACGGGGTCTGGGCCGGCTTCAGGCTCTGCAGGAACCACCTCTGGGTCCCTCATCACGAAGCGCCCGGCTCCTCCTGGGCTGCGGGTCCGGCAGTCAGCACCGGTCCCCATGCAGTCCCCGCCTCCCAGGAAGCCGGGAAGAGCAGGGATGGGGGCGGGCTCGGGCCCCTGTGAGCTGGGAAAGGGTGTCCCCCTAAGTGTGAGGGAGGACATCTTAGACAGAGCTGGTCCGGGCTGTGGGACAGTGAGGCTGACGTTGTGGAGTGAGCCCTTCCTGGTGGGAGCAGGCTGAGTGGGAAGTGCCTACTAGGACCTAACTCCTCGGTGCTGACAGGAAGCGGGGACACAGGCGGTTCACAGAGGAGAGCACACACAGCAGGTCCAACATCCCCTGGGCCACCACGCTCACCTGGCCGGCCTGTGAGGCCACGGAGGGGTGGGAAGAGGCGGGGCCATGGCCATCGGGCTACACCTGCCCACTACAGCCACAGATAGACATCCGTGGTACCTGGTGTGCTTACTGAACACTGGCTGGGCGTGGATCTCCATTCCACTCACTGACAGCAAATCACAAACACAGGCCGAGCGCAGTGCCCCGGCCTCGGAGCCGCCGGCTGCCGTCTGTCACTGCGGCGTGGCCCGGAGCCGAGCATCTCCACCAAGGACGCCAGGCCGTGCCGGAACGTGAGGGTGAAATGAAATACTGCACGTAAAGCCACATGGTAAGTGCTCAGCGAGTGTTCCTTTTTCTCTCTTTCCTTCTCCTTCTCTTCTTATTAAATGTATTCCCTCAACATGCAGGACTTGGTTTTATGAGGAAGTTTCCTTTTTAAACAAAGTCTTTAAAAGTTCTTCTTACAATAGAACAGAAAGCTCAGGCCTCAGATAAGCAATGTCTCTTCCAGTTCAGGAGTCTTCATTCATGCCAGGCTCTGCTGCCGCCACCTGGGGGCAGCATACTGTATAATATGTGTGAATTGGCCATGAAATCGTTAACATTCCTTAGAGGCTGGAGTACCACACACAGTCAGAAGGGTCTAAGCCACAAATGTTTCTTACAACATAGTTTCCTAACCAGCGTGTGGTGACAGGTGGGTGTAGAGATGCCTGAAGCAGTGACCTGGGTTTAGTCAGTTCACTGGCGTCTTGAGGGCTCAGTGCCATCAACAGCTGAAATACTGAAGCTTAGGAGCTCCTCTGAAGGGTCATGGGAAAATAAAGCAAGTTAGGACACAAAAGCACAGCCCCCAAAACAGGTAAGCTCCACATTATGGAAATGCATGCCCTGTACCTCAAAGCACACCATTGAGAAAGCGGAGAGAAAGGAGAAAAAATTTGCAGGTAAGTTACCCGATAAGAGATTTATACCCAGAACATGTAAAGTGCTCGTATAACTAAATAATAAAAAGACAAATTATAGCCCAGCTTGTATGACTCGGTGGTTGAGCTTCAGCTCATGAACGAGGAGATCATGGTTCGATTCCCAGTCAGGACACAGGCTGGGTTTTGGGCTCAATACCCAGTAGGAGGCATGCAGGAGGCAGCCTATCAATGATTCTCTCTCATCATTGGTGTTTCTATCCCTCTCCCTTCCTCTCTGAAGTCAATTTAAAAAAAATAAAAAACATGGCAGCAGTGAGTGAGGGCGAGGCGAGGCGCGACATGAGGGCTGTCCGGCCGCAGCCCGCGGTGTGTGGTGTGTGGATGCCGGAGACGCTGCATGCTGGCAGGTGTTCGTCTTGTCCGTCCTGGGATTGCTTCCTTCCTTCAGACGCGGAGTAACTCCAGCCCAGCAAGAGCCACGCGTTCCTGGGGATTTAATCCTGAAAAGGCTCACGTGACGATGAGGTGACTGACGTGGTGAGAGAGCAGGTGCTGGAACGGAGGTGCTGGCAGTGTCCAGAGAGGAGCCTGCAGTGGAGGGTGGGCTGGGCCCACGAGCTGTGCCAAGCCAGCCTCACTGCCCCTCATGCCTGCCAGGAAAGAGCTCTTGGCTGCAAGGAGGGGTGGGACCTGGAGGGGATGGGACCTGCCCCGGAAGCTTGGTCTGAGGGCATCAGTCCAGTGAGGGGGCCACAGGAAACTGCTTCTCCCGCCGTGACCTGGGGGTGGCGCCAGAGAGCCTCGAACCCCTGTGCTTCCCTCTGACAGGGTCCTTTTGGTGCCCCCAGAAGGTGGTGGTGTCCTTAGAACACCTTGGCCCCGGGTCGGTCCTCCAACGTGCACGGGGCAGAGTGGACACCATGCGTGGGGCAGGCACTTCATGGAAAAGCTAGTGCTCTCTCCACCCAACGCCCCGCCCGCCGGGGGTTGCGGGGTGGCGCCCACCCCACTCCGGGGAAGGAGCTCTGTCCCCGCTGCGCGGCCCCGGGCTGGAGCTGCCACAGGAACAGAGTCCAGCAAACCGCATGGCATTCATGAGCGGAATTCCCCACCCCGCCACGGAGCGTGTTAAACACACACACACACACACACACACACAGAGCGGGTGCAGACGGGGCGAGGGCCAGTCTAGACACGCTGGTGGGGACAATGGCATAGTAACGAGAGGAGGAGAAGCACAGTTGCCCATGGTAACGGCCTTGACTGGAGAAGTGTTGTCAGCCACTGGGTAGACTTACTAAGAAACTAATTTAAATAAGAATAGCAGTCTTTGTGGAGCACTGAGCACCCGCTGAATGCCCTGCCACGCTGGCCTGTTTGCTGTGGTTCAGTATCCACGTCACAGACCCAAGGGTGGACTAGCACGACAGGTGTGGCACTGGCCCGTCTGCTGGAGCTGAGGTCCGCAGGCCGGGCAGGTGCGGGCCCCCCTGGGCTGGAGGCAGGAGGAGCCTGAAGGGGCAGCCTGTCCTCCAAAGCCAGTCACCCATGTCTGGTGGAGGTGGTTTCCCTGGGAGGCGACCCTGCCCCAGGGGCCTCGCCTGGCAGGCTGGATATGGGTCCCCTAGTTGCCAGGCGGCTCGGAGCTCCGAGAGGCGCTGCCGGCCTGGAAGAGCTCAATGACCAGGCTGCCTCTTGCCTCGCATGGCTCCTGAGCCCTCACCCCCATGAGGCAGGGCCTGGTGTGAAACCGGGGCCACAGCATTGTCCTGGGTCAGATGACCTGCAGACCTAAGTCCCTGCGAGCTGGGGATTGGCCTTGGGAGTGCGTGTCCTGGTGACCACCGCTTCTCAGCCAAACCCTGCGGTGTCCTGTGCAGCAGTGACTGTGCCGCAGGGTGTGGGGGAGGGGGGAGCGCAGCACGTGGAGGCAGCGGCGGAGGGAACTCGCCGTGTCCGCAGCCACGAGAGCTTGGAGGCATCAAGGGGTGGGTTGGATGATAATTAACAGCCGGAGCTCCGGGCACACGGGGCGGCACACAAAGTCTGTGACCTGCAGCGGCACCAGCACTTCAAAGGGGCGTCCTCTTCGTGCCAACTCCCAACTCAGCTCATCCCAAGGCAGCCATGGCCCGGCCACTGCGATGTAAGACCAGCCTCCACAGCCTCCCACCCGCCTCCCACAGACCCGCACTGACCACAGCCTCCCACCGCCTCCCACAGACCCGCACTGACCACAGGCCTCCCACCCGCCTCCCACAGACCCGCACTGACCACAGCCTCCCACCACCTCCCACAGACAAACACTGACCACAGCCTCCCACCCGCCTCCCACAGACCCGCACTGACCACAGCCTCCCACCGCCTCCCACGGACCCGCACTGACCACAGCCTCCCACCGCCTCCCACAGACCCGCACTGACCACAGCCTCCCACCACCTCCCACAGACAGACACTGACCACAGGCCTCCCACCCGCCTCCCACAGACCCCCACTGACCACAGGCCTCCCACCCGCCTCCCACAGGCAGACACTGACCACAGCCTCCCACCCGCCTCCCACAGACCCGCACTGACCACAGCCTCCCACCCGCCTCCCACCCGCCTCCCACTGACCACAGGCCTCCCACCCACCTCCCACAGACCCGCACTGACCACAGCCTCCCACCGCCTCCCACAGACCCGCACTGACCACAGGCCTCCCACCGCCTCCCACAGACCCCCACTGACCACAGCCTCCCACCCGCCTCCCACAGACCCCCACTGACCACAGCCTCCCACCCGCCTCCCACAGACCCCCACTGATCACAGCCTCCCACCGCCTCCCACAGACAGACACTGACCACAGCCTCCCACCCGCCTCCCACAGACCCGCACTGACCACAGCCTCCCACCTGCCTCCCACAGGCCCTCACTGACCACAGCCTCCCACCCGCCTCCCACAGACCCCCACTGACCACAGCCTCCCACCCGCCTCCCACAGACCCCCACTGACCACAGCCTCCCACCCGCCTCCCACAGACCCCCACTGACCACAGGCCTCCCACCGCCTCCCACAGACAAACACTGACCACAGCCTCCCACCCGCCTCCCACTGCCCACACTGACCACAGGCCTCCCACCTGCCTCCCACGGACCCCCACTAACCACAGGCCTCACACCCGCCTCTCCTCCTGGCCCCAGGCCCTGGGCTTCCGGTGGAGCCTGGGAGAGCGAGGGCCATGCTCTGAGCTCGAACCCATCTGTGGGCTCGCCTTCGCCCAGACTTGATCCTCACGATCACTGGGCTTCTGGGAGACATAGTGGCCACGGGACTGAGTAAGTGCCAGGCAAGCCCCTGGCCGCCCGGAGGTCGCTCAGCTCACCTCCCCACTCTGCTAGCACCGCCAGCAGCAGCCCTGTGTCCCTGCCAGTGGGCAGCTGTGTGCCCGGCTCCCTATCTCCCTGAGGGACCCCCGCTGCTCCGCCCGTCCCTTGTAAGTGCGCAGAGGGGCTCCCAATGCAAGTGCGTCCCACCTGAGGCCCTTCCCTCTCTCTACTCATCCCAAGGCTCAGTCACCCCATCTCCCATCTCAGTCACCCCGTCTCCCATCTCAGTCACCCCGTCCCCCATCTCAGTCACCCCATCTCATGCTTCATCTCAGGCCTTGGTCACCCACCTGTCAGAACCTCTTGGCCTCCCTCGGCACTGCCATCATTAGGGACACCAGGGAGGGTGTGCAGGTGGGACATCTGCCATAACATTGACTCGGGTTCTAGGCTGCGGGAAGGGGCCCTCACCCTTCCTCAATTTCCCAGGAGGCTTTGCAGGGCCTGCGAGGGAGAGGGCTCTGAGTCAAGGTTCCTACAGGATTCAGACCCAGTCACCATCCCTGGTGATGGCCCCAGCCTAGTGGAAACCCCTGAGGGTTTGAGGGTTTGGAAGAGGGGGCACAGCCCAGTGTGAAGATGGGCACAGCTCAGTGAGGATAGGCACAGCTCGGTGAGGATAGGCACAGCCCGGTGAGGGTGGGCACAGCCCGGTGAGGATGGGCACAGCTCAGTGTGAAGATGGGCACAGCCCGATGAGGATGGGCACAGCCCTGGCGTGAGGATGGGCACAGCCCGGTGAGGATGGGCACAGCCCGGTGAGGATGAACACAGCTTGGCGAGGATGGGCACAGCCTGGCGAGGATGGGCACAGCCTGGCGAGGATGGGCACAGCCCTGGCGTGAGGATGGGCACAGCCCTGGCGTGAGGATGGGCACAGCCCGGCGAGGATGGGCACAGCTCGGCGAGGATGGGCACAGCCCAGTGAGGATGGGCACAGCCCAGTGAGGATGGGCACAGCCCTGGCGTGAGGATGGGCACAGCCCAGTGTGAAGATGGGCACAGCTCGGTGAGGATGGGCACAGCCCTGGCATGAGGATGGGCACAGCCTGGTGAGGGTGGGCACAGCTCAGTGAGGATGGGCACAGCTCGGTGAAGATGGGCACAGCCAGGGGCACCCAGTGTTCAGTGCGGCTGCAGGGAGTGTTCACGAAGAGAGGAGCCCGGCAGTGAGTATGTGTCCTGGGAATCGCTGCTGTGTTTGCTGTGCAGAGGGTTTTCTTCTGGTTCGCGGGATCTCGAGCAGGTGGGCTGTCTAGAGAGGCCAGGTGTCTCCGCCTCCATGCCTGCTCCATCCCCTGGAGAGGAGAGAAGGGTCTGGAACTCGGATTGTGTACAGTAGGGGTGTCGAACTCAATCAGAGAAGGGGCCAAAATCTAAAATCCAGCCTAAATCGCGGGCCGAATGGTTTACTGAACAGTCATAAACTGTCATTGTGATGGAAATGCAGCGGAGTGCAGTGATGACAGCGCGGTGTGGGCCACATTGCAAAGCCTGGCGGGACGGGTTTGGCCCGCGGGCCTTGTGTTTGACACATGTGGTGTACAGCATCGTGCCCCCACCCTCCCAGAGAGACCGGCTGGCCCGGTGGCTACGAGCCAGCACGTGGCGAGGACAGTAGCGCAGATATGGAGCTCAGAGGTCACGGCGGAGTCCAGGACGTGGATGAGAGACTAGCCCGGTCTGTAGGGGAGGCCGAGGCCAAGATGCGGGAGTCAGAGGGGAAGCCCAGAGAAGAAAGGACTAAGGAATTCACGTGCATCCGGAGACTGGCTGAGGACCGCCTAGGGCAGCCGGGCACCAATGAGGCCTGGCTCAGTGGTGTGGTGCTGCGGGGCGCCATGCAGCCACTGGCTCCTCACTGTCCCAGAGAGTGCCCCTCGTCCAGGAGCATAGACACGTGGGGGTCGGGGGGCATTTGGAAGAGCTACTTTGGAAAGTGGGGAGGGGCATGGACATGGGTCACGTGAAGTGGTCCCTCAGCTGCACTTGGAGAAGGAAGCAGAACAAGAGTGAGGGCCGCGACTCCATCCAGACTCCATGGGGCCCTGCTGTGGGAGCGAGGCCGGGCCTGATGGAAAGGGAGCCAGGGGTCCTCTCGGGACGGAGGACAGGAGGCGGCAGGAGCAGGGTGCAGGGCGGGTAAGAAGGGGCCCTGTGCTGGGGGACGGGGTGCCAGATGATTGGGATCCAGCACAGCAGGAACTGCCATGGGGCACTGGGGGTAAGGCAGGGAGCACAGCAATGCCCACACTTCAGGGGTCTGAAGACCCCAGTCCTCTGTGGAGATGAGGACATGAGTGGAAGTCTACCATAGCCTCAATATCTTGGCAGAAATCAAAGAGTGTTCGTCTAAGAGAATTTCACATTTTTGGAACCTGGTAGGTCTAAAGGTCGGAAACGCCGTTCTGGCGTCAGGGCGGGGCAGGTGGCGAGGGTGCATGGACGGCGAGGGTGCATGGACGGTGAGGGTGCGTGGGCCTCCTGCCATCCTGTCGCCTGAGGCAGAGGCAGACCGGAGCTCGGGGGAAGGTGCACAGCCGCCTGCTTGGGATCAGACGGCCCTTCTGTTGTTTACATCAGCTCTGGGGGGCCTGAGCCGAACCCGCTCAGGACTGCGAGGAGGAGGTGCCTGTCTGCCTCCTGAAATGAAACCCTCCGGTTAGACGCCCTCACCTGGCACCTGGGCTGCGCTCGGGCAGGACTCAGGCAGGTCCCACTGCCATCCTGAAGGCACCCCACTCTGAGGTCTTTTCGGCTCCTGGTGTTTTGCTTGTTTCTGTAAGTGTTTTTATTGATTTTGGAGAGAGAAAACATTGATGATGAGAGAGAAACATCCATCGGCGGCCTCCAGCATGCCCCCAACTGAGGGTGGAGCCCGCACCCCGAGCATGTGCCCTGACCTGGAATTGAACCGTGACCTGAGCCATGCCAGCTGGGCTCGGTGTCTGACTTGGAAAGTCCTTATGGAAGCTGAAGGCAAAGGGGTTTGGGCGACACCTTAGAGCTGTGGTCGGCAAACTGCAGCTCTTTGGGCCCTTGAGTGAGTCTATTTTGAAGAGGTGGCATTAGAAGAAGTTTAAGTTTAAAAAATTTGGCTCTCAAAAGAAATTTCAGTCGTTGTGCTGTTGATATTTGGCTCTGTAGACTAATGAGTTTGCCAACCCCTGCCCTAGAGTGAACTTGTTGGAGCTGATTTTCTCCCTCCTGTCTTTTCCCTGCTGACCGCAGTGGGGTCATAGGAAGAGATGGGCCTTCGAACACTGTGCCCCTGAGGTTAGAGATGGACATGGGTATTCCTGAGAACGCCAAGGCTGAAAATAGGGGGGGAAACAAAAGGCTGAGGTGTGATGTGGGGAGGGGGCTACGGAAAAAGCTTTTAGAAACCATAAAAGCCAACCACTGGCCAGTAATCACAGAAGTGTTTCAGATGGCAGATCTTCCATCAGAAAGGAAATGGAGTGAGAATATTCTAGCACCGCCCATGACTGGGCGTTTCCTGGGGGAGCATTGCAGCCGGCGGCCAGTGGCTGAGGCCACCAAAGCCCAGACGGGCCCTTCCTCTCTGTGAGGGAGAAAGACACGTGGTCTGAGGAGATGAAAAGGACGGAGCACAGGCCCCGCCTGGGAGAGACACTCCCAGGAAGCAGAGGACAGGGCCGGCCTTCCTGAGGGAGATCCCATGCTCCCAGCCGGGGGCTGTGCTAGAATGTTCTCACTCCACCAGTTCATTTGCATACTCTGTGGCCTCGTCATTGTCATGCTACCTGTGCTCAGCACGTCTGAAAGGCAAGGCGTGTGGGAGTTAACTTGAAAATAAGTATTATAGAAATCGTCCAGCCTCCCTCGGTGGCATTCCCTAGGCCCGCCCCGCATCTCTCCAGGGTTCTGATCAGACACATGGAGACAGCGCCAGTGCCCTGGGCAGCAGCAGGTGTGCCCACGCCTTTGGGCCGCCAATACCCGTCCTGCCTCGTTGCCGGTGTGTGTGAGCCGAGGGCACGGAGGCCAGGCTGAGGCTTGGAGTCAGAGTTTCTGTTTGATGTTTTTCCCACAAAGACGTCCGATTTTCTGAAAACAGAGCTCTGGACCAGAAATCTCTCAGGCTGTGATTCAGGCCGGGGCTGTGGGCACATGGACGTGGCTGGCCTCAGCAGCCCACGTCCAGCCTCCTTCAGCCTGGACAGGAGTTACGGACCCCAGGTCGCCAACCTTGCCACCTCTTCCCCCCCATTCCACTCTGTCTCTGGACTCCACGGAGCAAAGCTCGGCTCTGCCCATGGAAGAGACAAGGAACTGGGCCCTGCCCGTCCGCAAAGCACACATCCCTCCGAGACGGAGGTCGGGGGAACAGCCGGTGCAGGGAGCCTGAGGCGAGTCTCTGAGCCTCTGCCTGTGGCTCTCCATGGATGCCCATTGTATGTGTCGGTTTCCCACCATGATGGACTGACAGTCCCGGCAGGAGCAGTGCTTCCCACAGTCACGGGTGCGAAGATGGAGCACGTGCTGTGGGCCCGTCTCCTGGTGGAGTGGGTCTTCAGGACCCTGGGCCTCTGTCTTTGCCATCAGGCCTGAGCGGTTATCCCTGCCTCCCACTCAGGGCCCCAAGAAAGGAGCCCGTTTGTGAACGGAGGCCCCCAGCCCGCGTCGGGAGCCACTGCCGCCGCCGCCGAGCCGGCAGCGAGCCGAGCCGAATCCATTTAAATGACATGCTAGGAGGCAGTCAGCGAGAGTGACATTTATGGTGTTCCTACAAATGCGGGCGGCGGGCGCGGCCCGGGGCAGGGGAACAAGCTGTACCGAAGCCGCCATCTGTATATTGTGCCCGGTTTTAATATTCTGTATTCTCATAAAAAGTGTTGTTTCTGTCGCTATTCAATCTCACAGACTCGCGCGGAACACTGTTAAAAGTCAGCAGCGTGTGAAATGGTATTTTAAAATAAATGGCGGGGCTGCCGCGGCGGGGATATTGCGGCCGGGCGCTGACAGACAGGCCCTGAGAAGTAACAACCGTTATCATCTCCCGGCAAAGCGGATTAAATAAAACCCGGCGCAGCCGGGCATTACCAAGTCTGATATTGACACAGCTGCCGCGCCGCGATTTTTCATTGTCTCATCAAGACGGGGCGTCGCGGGGATCAATCTTCCCCTGTCAGGCCGGGCGCTGGAAGTTTTCATTTACATTTTCATTATTTCCTTTTATCTCCAGGCGGCGCTTCTTCTGGGCCTGGGGTCCAATGGCCTGGGGACCGTGCTGCTCCATGACCCCCTGGCCAGAGGGCTCCTGGGGGGCCGAGAGGGCCCCCACCATCCCCTAGTCCCTCCCCCCAGAATCTCCCCCGGGCCAGTGGGCGAGGTGATGGCAGAGCCGCAGCTCTCGGTGCAGGCTCCCGGTGCAGGCGGATGGCAGAGGCGGTGCAGGGTCTGTGTGGAGAGAAATGGAGGGCGCCGAGAGGCCGGTGGGCAGCCTGGAGGGCGGGCAGCCCCCACATGGGAAGGAGGAGCTAGGAAAGGCTCCTGGGCCTTCTCCAGCCAGAAGCCCCGCAGCCTCACGCCGCCCACCGCCTCTCGGGCTGCTTTCTCTCTGCATTGTTACGGGTCCCCAGAAAACAGCCCCGTCTTCCTGCAGGCGGGGCCCACAGTCCCTCGCCGCCCACTTCCGAAGGTCACTGGTGCGCTTTCTCCGGAGGGAAGTGCAGTTACGAAGCACTGGGCAGGTCCTGACCTCCACGGTGGTGTCTGTCACGGGGCACCGGCAGGGGAAGCGTGCTCGTCAGCGCCTCAGCCCAGGTCAGAGACGGCCGCAGAGACGGAGGTGGGTGA
Source organism: Pipistrellus kuhlii (assembly GCF_014108245.1). Taxonomy (NCBI): domain Eukaryota; kingdom Metazoa; phylum Chordata; class Mammalia; order Chiroptera; family Vespertilionidae; genus Pipistrellus; species Pipistrellus kuhlii. The sequence goes on from NW_023425585.1 coordinate 247,015, forward strand.
GCCTGAGGAGCCGCTCAGCACCCCGCTGCGGGGCCAGAGCTGGAAGCCAGGAGAGGGCGGACGAGGGCTTCGGGCTCACCCACCACTGGGCGCTCCTCCTGGTCCTCCCCTGGCCAGAGCGGGTCCTGTCAGGGCAAAGGGCCCGCGTGAGTGAGCGTGATACCCAGCAGCTGCCAGGGAAGCCTCAGTCAGCGCCCAGCGCCCATGGCACCTCCCTGCCACGGCCACCACGAGGGTCCACAGCAACGCCCACCCTGGGTTCTGCTCTGGCATCCAGAGGCGGGCTGGGAGCAGTTCAGCCGTCAGCTCTGCTAAGGAACTAGGGACTGACTGTGCGTGGGGAGCTTGTGGACGGAATACATGTGTCCCTGGAATTTATGTGCCAAAAACCCGATGCCCGTGGTGCTGGTGTGGGTACCTTTGGGAGGGAGGAGGTCAGAGGGTGGGGTCTTGTCCTCAGCAAAGGGGTCCCAGAGAGCTCCCTCGCCCTTCCACCTCTGAGGTCCCAGTGGGGAGACGGGGACCAGGAGGAAACGGGCTGGCCCGGTGCTGGTGCCAGGAACTTGGACCCAGAACCGGAGCAGTACGAGTGTGGTTTGTAGGCCACCCGAGTGGACAGGGACAGCAGCCCTCCGGCCCCAGGCCTCCAGGCGGTGGCAGTGGGCAGTGCCACGGCGGGCTCGAGGCTTCAGACACACAGCCAGCGCCCGCGGTGAGTTTCCCAAAGGCAGCAAGCGGCCTGTGCCTTTCCCAGCCCAGCCTCGGGAATCGGGGCACGCTTCTGCCGCGTGACGAGCCCACTCCACCCCAGCTCCAGGGCAGGAGGGGAGAGTCGCCACCTGTGCAAAGAGGAGGACCAGGACTCAGATCAGAGTCCCACGGAAAGCTGTCATGGGAGCAGGACTAAATAGAAAAAGAATGTGTGTAGGTGTACAGCACCGACTTTTAAAATCCAACCCCTTCCCGTTATTTTTACACTAGGGGCCCAGTGTACGAATTCGTGCACCTTGAAAGGCCATGAGGCTGAGATGGGCACAGGGTCAGGTCTCTGCCCTTCTTCCACGCCCCTGCCCAGCCCCTCCTACTGTAGCCCCCAGTCCCCTGTCTGCCGGCAGCACACCTCACAGCCTTCCTGCCCACCTCACAGCCTTCCTGTCACCCTCACAGCCTTCCTGTCACCCTTACAGCTTCCCCATCATCCTCACAGCCTTGCCATCACCCTCACAGCCTGCCTGTCACCCTCACAGCCTGCCTGTCCCCCTCACAGCCTGCCTGTCACCCTCACAGCCTGCCTGTCCCCCTCACAGCCTTCCTGTCACCCTCACAGCCTTCCTGTCACCCTCACATCCTGCCTGTCACCCTCACAGCCTTCCTGTCACCCTCACAGCCTGCCTGTCCCCCTCACAGCCTGCCTGTCACCCTCACAGCCTTCCTGTCCCCCTCACAGCCTTCCTGTCACCCTCACAGCCTTCCTGTCACCCTCACATCCTGCCTGTCCCCCTCACAGCCTTCCTGTCACCCTCACAGCCTTCCTGTCACCCTCACATCCTGCCTGTCACCCTCCCAGCCTTCCTGTCACCCTCACAGCCTGCCTGTCACCCTCACAAACTTCCTGCCTGTCACCCTCCCAGCCTTTCTGTCACCCTCCCAGCCTTCCTGTCACCCTCACAGCCTTCCTGTCACCCTCACAAACTTCCTGCCTGTCACCCTCCCAGCCTTTCTGTCACCCTCCCAGCCTTCCTGTCACCCTCACAGCCTGCCTGTCACCCTCACAAACTTCCTGCCTGTCACCCTCCCAGCCTTTCTGTCACCCTCCCAGCCTTCCTGTCACCCTCACAGCCTTCCTGTCACCCTCACAGCCTTCCTGTCACCCTCACAGCCTCCCCATCATCCTCACAGCCTTGCCATCACCCTCACAGCCTGCCTGTCACCTTCACAGCCTTCCTGTCACCCTCACATCCTGCCTGTTACCCTCACAGCCTTCCTGTCACCCTCACAACCTTCCCGTCACCCTCACAACCTTCCCGTCACCCTCACAGCCTTCCCATCACTCTCCCAGCCTTTCTGTCACCCTCACAGCCTGCCTGTCACCCTCACAGCCTTCCTGCCCACCTCACAGCCACAGCTCCAGCCCCACATGCCTATAGAGCAGTGGTCTCTAGTCTGAAGACTCACCCCCACTGCAGGACAAAACCTGAGGCTTCCAGTGAGCCACCCGGCCCTCAGACTCTGCCCCCCCTCACAGGGGCCCGGCTGCACACCACCCTTCACTCCGTCTCCCTCTGGGACCGATCCCACGCCTCCCTCCCCACTCTCTGGGATTCGGCAATTCCCACACGCAGATGCCTCACCAGGGGGCTGCCCTCGCCTCAGAGCACCCCAGCTGGCATGCAGCTTTCCTGTCCGTCAACCAAGGACACCGAGGGAGGGGCGGGCTTGCTGGGAGGCCGGAGCAGGGTGGCCTTTGCCTGGCCTCGGGGACTGGGTGGCAGCGTTGGCATTGACACCCGCTGCGGCGGCACCACAACCAGTACAGGCAGCCTCACCTGCACGGTCACCGAGCACCACCTGCACCACTGGCTCCTGAGAACAAGTCACCAAGGAAGCTTCCCATTGGTGTCAATGACTGCCTTCTCCACTCTCCCCCTCCCCGCTCTCCCCTCTTCCCCCTCCCCTTCTCTCTTCCCTTTCTCCCCCTCCCCCTCCCCTCTTCCCCTGTGTCTCCTCCTTCCCCTCTCCCCCTCCCCGCTCTGCCCCCTTCCCCTCTCCCCCTTCCTCTCTCCCCTTCTTCTCTCCTTCATGTCATTCCACAGCCCTTTGAGCACTGAGTTAGTAAATCAGCATCATCTCCAGGGCAGGAGACCATGTGCTCGGCTGGGCTGGAACCCACACACTGAAGAAACGCTGACACCGGCTGCTTTCATGCCCCACTGTCTGGCCAGTGGTCCTCCCGGGTCACTGTCTTTGGTCCCGGGCCCATTGTGCTCAGTGCTGGTCATGGCGGTGTGGACGGGTTTCTACGTGAACACGTGTTCCAGGCGCGGTCCCACCTGCTCCGTGTGGGTTCAGGGGCGATGCCGGGGGAGCTGGCCCCTCAAATGCACTGAGATCCCTGGAGGCAGACGTCTGTCTCCCCAGGACCCAGCTACCAGGTCTTCCAGTAGCTTCTTTCCTCCCCTCCCTCTGTACCCTGCTGCCTAGCACTTTGCGAGCTGTGACACGGGAGATGTTGGCACATCGGATGCCAGGCTGGCAGGCGCAGCTCCAGCAGTGCGGGAGCCTGGGGCTCTTCACTGCGTTTCTCGCCGGAGCATTCGCACCAGAGTCTGTTCTGAGGAATGTCAGAGGGGACAGCTTGTGTTGGCGACGGGGGCGGCGACAGGACGGGTGGAGGGAGCCACTGGCTGCCTGACTGCACGCTGTCAACGCTCCGTCTGCCAGGGCCCTGCGGGCACGGAGGCTTACAGACTGGGTGGCAGGCCGTCCTCTCCTCAGTTTCCCCAGATGTCTGCTCCCATGAGCGAGGCCGTGGTGCACACACGCTCAGGGCGGGCTGCTCCGTCCTCCACCTGCTGGCTCCCGGCCTCACTCCTGAGACCACGGTCACTTCACTGTCCCATCCCATCCCTTCCCATGTGGCTGAGGGGGAGGAAGGAGAGGGCTGCCACACTGAGGCCTCAGGCTGGGACTCAGCAGGGCTCAGCCACACACCTGGCGTCCCCAGTCACTGTGCCACACTCGGCTGCAGCCAGTGGCTCTCGCCAGACCCTCCTGTGTCCCCAAACCATCAGGTAGCCTGGCACTGTGAGTGCACAGAGCGCCCCCCTCCTCTGCCCCCAGCAGCCACAGACGTGTGTGCTGCTGTAAAGCCTGCTCAGCCCTCCCGTGAGCCTCCTCCCTCCCTCCCAGAGCCCCCTCCCTCCGTGAACCCCCTCCCTCCGGTGAGACCCCTCCTTCCCTCCCGTGAGCCCCCCCTCCCGTGAGCCCCTCCCTCCCATGAGCCCCTCCCTCCCATAAGCCCCCTCCCTCCCGTGAGCCCCCCCTCCCGTGAGCCCCCTCCCTCCCGTGAGCCCCCCTCCGGTGAGCCCCTCCCTTCCGTGAGCCCCCCCTCCCGTGAGCCCCCTCCCTTCCGTGAGCCCCCTCCCGTGAGCCCCCCCCCTCCCTCCCGTGAGCCCCCTCCCTCCCGTGAGCCCCCCCTCCCGTGAGCCCCCTCCCTTCCGTGAGCCCCTCCCTTCCATAAGCCCCCTCCCTCCCGTGAGCCCCCCCTCCCGTGAGCCCCCTCCCTTCCGTGAGCCCCCCTCCCGTGAGCCCCTCCCTCCCGTGAGTCCCCCCCTCCCTCCCGTGAGCCCCCTCCCTCCCGTGAGGCCCCCCTTCCGTGAGCCCCCTCCCGTGAGCCCCCCCTCCCGTGAGCCCCCCCTCCGGTGAGCCCCCCCTCCCGTGGGCCCCCTCCCGTGGGCCCCCTCCCTCCCGTGGGCACCCCCTCCCGTGAGCCCCCCCTCCGGTGAGCCCCCCCCTCCCGTGAGCCCCCCCTCCCGTGAGCCCCCCCCTCCCGTGAGCCCCCCTCCCGTGAGCCTCCCCCTCCCGTGAGCCTCCTCCTTCCCATGAGCCACCTGGCCCTCAGGCTCCATCTCCCTCACAGGGGCCCAGCTGCCCGCTCACTTCACTCCGAGCCTCCCTCTGTGCCCGATCCCACCCCCTCCTCCTGCTCTCTCAGACTCAGCGATTCCCACACGCAGACGCCTCACGGACAGGCTGCCCTCACTCTAGCTCGTGCCTGGAAACCGCGGGACGGCAAGTTTTGGGGACGGACAGCAGATCAGGTGTCGCCAGGGCAGAGGGGCAGCGACCACGTCCTACCCGGTGCGTGTTAACGTGAGTGTGCGGCATCCACACCTAAACCCCTGCCCTGTCACCTCGCTGTCCACTCCTGCCCCTCCTGCCCATCCCTGTCTTAGCGCCCGAGATTAGCCGGGCACCAGTGTCCTCTTACCGCTCAGGGATGGCTCCATGAAGTAAATACATGCAGACACCTCACAGTCGCACTGGACAGTCACACCTGCATGCTAGCAGCTAGATTGTATTAGGTCTAGTAATAATTAATGTCGTTTTCTAATATTGATACTTTTTAAAATCAAATTTATTTAAACAATACAACAAAATTTAATCAACAATATAGTTGCCGTTGTTTTCTACTACTTGTGCCCAATGCTCAGGAAGCATTTTAATCCCTCTGTTGTAAAATTCTTGTGATTTTGATGCAAAAAATTCGGTCAATGCATTTTTGAGGCATTCTTCATTATTAAATTTTTTTCCAAGAAGAAAGTTTTGCAAAGAACGAAACAAATGGTAATCAGAAGGGGCAATATCAGGAGAATATGCAGGTTGAGGGAGAACTTCCCATTCCAACTGGCGCAGTTTTTCAGCAGTGATTCTTGCAGTATGCAGTCATGCGTTATCGTGGTGAAGAATTACGCCCTTCCGATTAATCAACGCGGGTTCTTTTTCTCTTAAAGCTTGGGCTAACCTTTCCAATTGGGCACTATACACTGCACTTGTAATGGTTTGGTTAGATGGTAAAAGTTCATAATGAAGAATTCCTTTAAAATTCCACCAAACACACAACATCACTTTTTTCGCATGCAAGTCAGGTTTGGCGTGGGCTGCGGAGCCTCATTTTTGTCCAACCATTGAGGCCGCCTTTTCAAATTAACATACAGCACCTATTCTTCATCTCCGGTAACAATTTGCTCTAAAAACGGCAAATGGTTTTGACGAGAGAGGAGCGAACTGCAAATTGTGACTCTTTGATTACGGTTGTTGTTGGTCAACTCATGAGGAACCCATTTTCCAAACTTTTGGACTTTGCCAAGTGCACGCAATTGATTGGAAATTGTTTTCTGTGAACAATTTAAAGTTGTCGCAAGCTCTTGTTGGGTAATTTGAGGATTTTGCACCAAAAGAGCTTGAAGAGCTTCTTGATCAAAATTGGACACACGGCCTCGACCACTCTTGTCATCTAACGAAAAATTTCCCTCGCGAAATTTCTCAAACCAATGCTGGCATTTTCTGGCGCTAACTGCATCTTGACCAAGAGCACTACAGATGTTTTTTGCAGCCTCACTTGCTTTTCTTCCTAATTGGAACTCGTAAAGCATGCAGTGCCGAATATGCTCTTCATCCGCCATCTTCTTAGCCCTAGTTTTGCAACAAAAACCAAACACAAACTTTTTCAAGCAAAACTTGTTAATTGCACTTCACACGTTCTGTAGGTACCACGTGTTTGAAGGTTATGTCAATACAAGTCAACGCCAAGCAAGATTTTAAACGAATGTTTAAAAACGACATTAATTGTTACTAGACCCGATAAGTCACCGCCTTCGCTGGTCCACGCCTGCGCCTCTCCGTCCGGCCAGCGCAGCTTTATGTGTTTCTGGGCGCCCTGCCCAGGCCAATGCGGCCCCGAAGCGCCTGGGTGCAGGTGTGCTCGGCGGCGAGGAGGTCCCAGCGCTCCGTGCAGTTCGCATCTGCGGGAATAACGCTCCGATGCCGTGAAGTGAGCCTGGGAAGCACTGTGTGTAGCATGTGCACCCGCCTGAGGAAACAGGTGCACACGAGTGTGAATCCCACCCGCGACCGTCTGTGCTCACAACTGTATGTGCCTCTCGTGGATCTCAACCTGGCCGATCACCTATTGGTGTTCCGCCAGCACCTTTATCTGTGACCATGGCCCTGGCCCTTGCCCGTGGTGGGGACAGGCTGGGCACACAGACATGGGGAGCCCGGAGCCTTGAGAAGCCAGAGAAGGAGCCCTCAGGCACTGTGTCACTGACACGGGTGGTGCAGGGCAGGGACATGCTGAGGGAAGCAGCTTGTTTTCCGCGGTGGCGCCAGGTGGCCAGCCGCTGGGTGCCGCTGTCCCCTGGGAGAGCCCGTTCCGGCCCCTCCCGGCAGCCCCTGGGCTGGGTGTGAGGACCTGCAGGTCCTGCCACCTCCCCACCCGCCCCAAGCTGGGAGAGCATTCCCGCCCCCTGTGGGGAGAGAGGCGACCCCGCTCAGGGTGTAGGCAGATTGCTGGGCAGCCCCACCCCGAGGCCAGAGACTGGCCGTGGCAGCTCAGTGGGCCCAGCTTTCCCGCCTTTAATGACAAGAAGCAGCCCGGAGAGATGGGGACCACAGGATAGGCGAGGACAGGACAGAGAGAATGCCCGCTGGCCCCTCAGAGAGCCCCAGGGGGCGGCGTTTATCGCCGTGTCTGTCTCCTCTCTGCTCAGTGTGCACGAGGAGAGAGGCCCGTGCTTTCCTGCCAAACGATTAGCCACCACCACTAAGGGGGAAAGGAAGCCTGATGTGCCAGGTCTGCCCGTTTCTATTGAGTAAACACTCCCACCGTGACCAGCGTCAAGCTACCAAAGCGATATCGCCGAACAGAGCTGGCTCCTGCCAGCGGGCACAGCGGCCGCCCAGCTCTGCCTGCTCCCTCTCCCTCTTCCTTCCTCTCTCTGAGATCAATAATAAATAAATAATAACAGGGTGACAGCTCTAACCCGTGCATCCAGGGAGAAGCCAGCAGCACTCACCACCTTGAGCTCACGCCCCAACACAGACATCCGTGATCTCACTGCCTGGCTATATGTCACACATGCTTGTTCATGTTTGGCTGCACGTGTGTTAGCTCACTGAGTCCCAGCCAGGAGCCTCTGTGGTGGCCCTGCTGTTCTCTCCACTTTAAGGAAGAAGAAATGAAGGCTTGAAGGTAGAACACTTCTTCCCACCTCCCTGGGGCCTGCCGGCAGCCGACTCCAGGGCCCAGACACAGGCTGGCTGGTGACTCAGGATCGGACTCAGAAAAGGAACCAGCCAAGCCGCTGTTGGACCATTAGAGACGGTCCAGCAGTGGGAGCACGTGGCCACCCCTACCCGGAGGCAGGACATTGCCCAGGGCATCAAGAAGGAGGGTCGGCAGAGAGGCGGGCAAGGGCGGGGCTGACCTTCAGGTGCTCCATTCTGAGGACAGTCTTACTGACCACACTCCCCTCCACCTTCCCACCTCAGCTCTGCCACCGGCCCCGGGAAGGCGTGGGGTCACGGCCTCTCCTCCCAATGCTTGGTCTGTGCTCCCCATGCCCATGACAGGCATCCCGGGTGTCACAGGCATCATGGGTGCCATTACGTGTCTTAGGGTGTCGTCATCCTCTGTTGATATTTGTCTCTACTAACTATACTGATTCCATGCTGTGAGTATTGGTGCCAGTGACTGGCACAGCAGTAGGCACATAGTCTGTCCCTGAAGAAGTTTGCTGAGTGAATAAATGATCTCCAGTGGATTCTAATCACACTGGGGGCAGAGAGATTCTGTGATCCAGGCTGCACCCAAACTCCACATGAGTTTCACAAATGCACGCTGGTAATAGGAAAGCGAGGAAAATGGTCACAAACACCCTCTCGTCTGAGAAAATATGGGGCTCAGAACAACTCAGTCTTAGCCGTCAGTCCCACAGGGTGGCTGATTGGGGTTCATCCACTGGGGTGCACCCAGGGTGATTCAGGGTTCAGCCATGCAGGTACACCCTGATGAGGCCCTCCCTCGGCTGTCCCTGGCTGCTGCTCAGTCCTAGGAGGTGATTTGGCATAAAAATGGTCCCACTGAACCATGACTCGCGAGAATAGCCTTGAGATTGCCCTGCCCCCTCCACGAAACAACATCCGTCTCTGTGATCCGGGCCCTCGTTAGCTTCTCTCTGTGATGATTCATCGTCCGCATAAGCCCCACGTGGTGCTGGACTTCCAGAAGCGCCGCATTACACTGAGTGTGCATTAGGCTAACCTCTGACCCAGGTCCCGGGTTTAACAGTGATGTCTTTTCCACGTCCTCCTGACATTCTCCCGTATTTACTTTGACTCCCCTGTATGCACGTACGTAGTGTGTGTGTGTGTCATGGTAGTTACTGCATACCTATGCAGGAGAAAGACAGATTGTAAGTCACCATGAGATAAAAAGAAACAGAGTAATCGGGAGGGTGGGACCCACTGCCAGCTCTCAGGAGCCCCTGACACGGAGGGCACTTCATCTCCTGGTCTGAACCACACAGATTGCCAGGATTCTGTCACTGTGTGTGTGTGTGTGTGTGTGTGTGTGTGTGTGTGTGTGACTCTGAATTTAACTATTTTATTTTTAAGTTAAGTCTAGTTGGTGTGCAATATTGTATTAGTTCTATTTGTCTCAGCTGTACGACATGCTGATCCACATTTTACACCTCGCACTGTGATCACCCCACCAATTCCAGCCGCCACCAGTCAGCGTGCACACTTGTGTTGCTGACCACAGTCCCCTCTGCTTGTCACCCCTCCGTGGTAATGTCAGTTTGTTCTGTTTCTGAGTCTGTTTCTGTTGTTTGTGCTGTTAGTTTCGCTGAGTGGAATGCAGTGTCTGTCCTCCTCTGCTGGCTGCTTTCACTCAGCGCAAGGCTCTCAAGATCCCTGTCCCTTTGACCTTCAGAAAAGAGCCGTGTCCTTCAAGCCGACTCCTGCGTCCAGGGCTATGTGCAAACCTGTGTCATGAATTCTGACCACAGTGGTGGCCTAACTCAATGCTTTATGGAATCATCTTGGGAACTTTCAAATGTCCTGATCCCGTGACACCAGCGTCTGCAAACCCCGCCACTCAGGCCTGGACAGGTGTGCATGTTCCCAAAGCCTTCCGGGGGGGTGTCCTGGCGGAGGGAGGGGGGGGGCGGAGAACGCGGTCTGGGAACCACCCTCCCCGCTGCAGATGCCCTTCCCCTGAAGGTGCCAGAAGCGGCCCTGCCTGCTCTGCCCGGACTACCCAGTCAACCAGGGCCTCAGGTACCCTCTGCACCAAGAGAGTGACCCCCCTGAGTCTCCTGTTTGCTCCACACCCCCCCCCCAGCCTCCATCATATCCTCTGTGCCCGGTGCCGCAGGTTCACAGGGGAAGGAAGCCAGCAGTGCCCCGCCTCGCTGCGCACGGCTGGGGCTCTGTCAGCCGCTGCCTGTGCCCTCACCGGCTGGCCAGCACAGCCAGTCTCACACCGGGGCCCGCGGCCCCCTCGGGTAGGACACACCGTGGGCTGCGGAAGGCTGTCCTGGCGTAAGTCACTGTCTTCCAAACAGAAAGGCAGGAAGGCCCTGCTCGCTGTCTACACCAGGGTCGGCAGCCAGTGTCCGTGAGGTCCGAAAGCTTGGCGACCGCTGGTCTACACAACCCCCGGCCGCCACCTCCTATTCAGTGTGGCTCTGCCTCTGGAGGTTACACCGCCCCCTCCCTCCCCCCGCCCCCCAGCTCAGCCTCCAGGAGCCGATGTCAGCCAGATGCGGCGGTGGCTCCACTGAGTCTGACGTCATCCCCGTCAGGCCTCCTCTGTGGGCCGCCAGCGGGGTGCCTGTGTGCCCAAGTTCAAGGTGGGCCCGGGGCTCCTCCATGCGGGGCTCGTTAGCGAGGGCTCCGTGGTGATGGATCGGCTGCGTGCTTCCTTTGGACTCGCACGCTCCGCAGGTTTTTCTAATTTAGTGCGGCCGAGGGCTCAGAGGAGAAGGAGAGGGGAGGGGAGAGAGCGGGTGTCGAACATCAAACCCACTGGCTCCTGGTTCTGAAGGGAAAGGCTTTCAAGCTGCCACGCTCGGCGCCTCCGCGGGACTTTGTTTTCCTGGAAGGGCCGCACTTCATGATGACTCCCAGCCCTCAGCAGTGGTGGCTGCTTTGTCCAAAGCTATCACGTTTTTCTTCTTTCCCTTCCTTTCAAGTTTGGATCTAGACATGCAGGCATGCACCCTGACTCCTGGTTCCACACTGAGCCCAGGCCGGCGGGCGGGGACAGGCCCTGCCACTGTGAGAGGCTCAGATCTGTCTCCGCACGTGCTGCCAGGCGGGAGGCACTGTGAGCGGTGCAATGAGTGTGAGGGAGCGTGCCGGTGCATGAAGCAGGAACACAGCGCTTCCTGCAAGAGCGGCTGATGGTCTCCCCCTGGCGTGGCCCTGATGGTCCCCCAGGGTACTCGTTCCTTCCCACTCCCAAGAGCAGCGCGGGACCGCCATGCAAGGACGCAGACATCACAGGGCCTGATGCCAGGCCAGGCTCGGCCGAGGAGGGCCACTGACCTCATCCCAAGGCGGCAGCTGGGGAGCAGATGACAGCTCAGTGCCTTGGAGGAGGAAGTGCCAAAGGCCACCTGCCTGCACAGTTGTACCAATGTCACCAGTGACTCACTGCACAGTACTCCGCTGGCGACCCCACCGTCCCAGCCCAAGTCCCCCCAAACTGCACTCACACCGCGCTTTAAACAGGACCAGCATGGTATAGGGCAGGGGTGGGGCCTTTTTCTGCCCAGGGCCATTGGGTATTTATAACACCATCTGCAGGCCATACAGATTTACCATCAACTTGAAAACGAGCCTGCTGTGTTGGGCAAGCATTTGATTAACTCTTCTCACCGTGGCAGGCAGACCCAGTGACTTCATAGGCCTGATGTGGCTTGCGGGCCAGACCCTCCCACCCCTGGGCTTTGGGGTATGTGGGTCAGGCGTCCCAGTTCACTTATCCATTGTGTTTAGGTCAGTTACTGGGCCTTTTCATACCTCAGTTTCCCCATCAGTAGAGGAGGTGGGTGACTACCCAGCCCCCATGTGTAGACTCTCTGCAGGAAGCTCTGGGAGCATAGCTCTAGGTGTCCTTATCCCTGTGAGGGCCTCTTAGACACTGGAACGTGCCAGCACACCTGTGTGGCTCACATCTCCTTTGTTTCCAGATGGGATTTCAGGTCTTCCTCCCACGAGGGAAGGGAGGGACAATGGTGACCAAGAGGAGGAGATAAAGGAGGAGATGAAAGAGTTGGAGGAGGAGGAGGAGAAGGAAATGTAGGAGGAAATAGGAAACGGAGGAGGAAGAGAAGAGGAGGAGGAAGAGGGGGAGTGGGAAGGGGAGATGGAGGTGGAGAGGAGAGATGGAGGAGGAAATAGAGGAGGAGGAGTTGGAGGAAAAGATGGAGGAGGAAATGGTGGAGGAGGAGGAGAAAAAAATGAGGAAGAGGAGGAGTTGGACGAAGATATGGAAGAGGAGGAGGACATGAAGGAGGAGTTGGAGGAAAAGATGGAGCAGGAGGAGGAAGAGGAGGAGGAGGAGGAGGAGATGGAGAAGAAGAGGGAAAACGAGAGAGATGTAGGAGAGATGGAGAAGGAGCTGGAGGAAGAGATGCAAGAGGAGGAGAAGATGAGGGGGAGGAGGAGGGGAGATGGAAGAGAAGGAGGAGATGGAAAGGGATGAGGAGGAGATGGAGGAGGAGAGGGAGAAGGAGAGAGAGATGGAGGAGATAGAGGAGGAGGAGAAAGATGTAAAAGGAAATGGAGGAGGAGGAGGAAGAGGAGGAGGAGGAAGAAAAGATGGAGGAGGAGATGGCGGAGGAGGAAGACATGGAGGAGGGGAAGCAGAAGAAAGATGTAGGAGGAGATGTGAGAGGAAGAGAAGGAGGAGAGAGATGTAGGAGATGTGGGAGGAGGAGAAGGAGAGAGATGTAGGAGGAGGACATGAGGAGGAGAAGATGATGAGGAGGAGGAAATGGAGGAGGAGAAGTAGGAGAAAGATGTAGGAGGAGATGTGGGAGGAGGAGAAGGAGGAGATGGCGGAGGAGGCAGAGGAGGAGGAGAAGGAGATGGAGAAAGAGATGAAGGAGAGATGGAGGAAGAGAAATGGAGGAGGAGCTGGAGAAGGAGGAGAGAGATGGAGGAGAAGAAGGAGGAGGAGATGATGGAGGAGGAGGAGAAGATGGAGAAAGATATGGAGGAGAGATGGAGTAGTAGGAGGAGAAGGTCGAGAAAGAGCAGGAGGAGAAGAGAACAGGTGAAGGCTCAACTCTTTCTCATCCCACTGTAATGCCAGTCAGTCCATAAGTTCTATTTAGAGAAAGCCAGAAACACTGACTACAGCAGGTGCACAGCTCTGGAAGGGTGAGAGCAGAATTCCCCCAAGGACAGCCCTGGGGGGTGTTTCGTGGTGACATGCACTTGCTGGAAGCGGGTCCTGGCACGTTCCCAGATGCCCTACATCACATTTCTGAGCCTGGAACCTGCGTGGGGTGCCCCTCCCTGTGCCCATGGCAGATTGGTGCCTCCATCATCCAAGAGCTGCCAAGGACATGGCGCAGGGGGTGGGCCCGGGGAAGGGCAGCAGTGACTGGGACTCCCTCCGTAGGGAAGAACTGAGGCAGTCTCTGACCCAAAGCCAAGGTGAGAGCTTGGTGCCAGGCTCTTCTGGGCACACTCCAGTGACGTGGGGACCCTCATTCTGCAGGACGAGGTGGAGCAGCTGCCCAGCACAGGTCCTGGCAGCTCAGCAGCGGGGCCCTCCTTCCTGGGGCCTCTCAGCCCTGGACTTCAGACCCAGGGCCTGTGGAGCCCCAGCAGAGATTGTGGCGACTGTGCCCCGCTGGTGACAGGACTGGGTGGTGGGACCGGGCCTGGTGTGGGCAGAGGAGGGAATGTGGAGTTAGTCTGCTGGTCTGTGCCACAGACGTGGTCCTTCTCACCTGTGCTCCTCTCCCCCCCACCGGGCTGGCCACGCCCACACTCGCTCAAACAAAGGTTTCCATGGCGCCCAAGGTCACCTTGGCTCTCTGCCACCTCCTGCTCCTCAGCTCCAAGCCTGGGGCCCCTCAGCCGTTTGCTTGCCAACCACCAGCTTACTTCAGACACGAGGAAAACAGGAAGATTGCTGTAAACTTCTGGTTTAACTACAATCTCCAGGGAAAATATGAGGAAAGAAAAACACTCCTGACCACATCCTCCTCCGTCATATCTCATTTCCGCGGGGGCATGGCCATATGATCCCTAGCCAGGAGCCTCGGCCGGCTGGTGGCCATCTGTCCCGGAGCCCCACATGCTTTCTGGGAACAATCTCCTGTCTCACACAGGGCGGCAGAAACTGCCCGGGGAGGAGGGTAATGCACCTCCACCCAGAAGACCCCCAGAAACACGCCCGTTATCCACCAGAGCCACCCTGCCCTTCCCCATCAGGCTGGCTTGTTCCTCTTGGTTTCAAAATGTGTGTGTGTGTGTGTGTGTGTGTATATGTGTGTGAGTGTGTGTGTGAATGTGTGTGTGAGTGTGTGTGTGTGTGTGTGTGAATGTGTGTATGTAGGTGTGAGGGTGTGAATGTGTGTGTGTCTGTGTGTGAGTGTGAATGTGTGTGTGGGGGGGTGTGCACATGTGTACATGTGTATGTGTGAGTAGATGCGAGTGTGTGATGTATGTGAATTTATGTGTGTGCACATGCATGCATGTGTATGTGCGTGTTTGTGAGGGTGTGTGTGAATGTGTACATATGTGTGCATGTGTGTGAGTGAGTGTATGGGGGAGATTTTCAAGGGCCAGAACTACTTCCTCCTTTTCTAATGGCCGCAGGTCTAGGCCCACCCAAGGGCAATAGACTTTGGGCCCTGCACCCAGTATTGACAAGCACTTGCTGATGAGTCACCAGCTTTTTTGCAGTATCCCTCCCAGAAGCCCTGGTCACCACAGTAAGCCTGGCTCCCTCTTAGTAGCCCAGTCGGTTCTGCGAAGCCCATACTACAGGGACCCAAGTTCAGGCACTTGTGGGCCAGGAACGGGGGAAAGGCAGGACAGGACTAGGTGCAGCCAGTGCCTATGATGGGCCACGCAGAGTGTGGGACTGGCCTTCAGAGGACAGGCTGGTAGCTGAGACATTTAACCTTCAGAACTCTGAGGTTCCTGGTTGTGCATATTGAATCCTGACCCCTGTGACACAAAGAAGGTCTCGCCTGGTCATTGTCATTGCTCAGTGGTTATGTGGAATCTCAGCCATGAGCAGCAGCAGGCACTGCAGCAGGGGTGGCAGGTAAAGCGCAGATTGCCAGCTGCACCACCCAGTTTCCTCTTTGTGGGTCAGTGTGAGGCCCAAGAATATCCATTATAACATACTGCCTGGAGCCAATGCTGAGGCTCAAGAGGCAGAGTCCAAGGCGTGGTGAATGCTGACAAGCAGGAGCCTGGGAGACGTTTGTCATGTGGGGAAGGACAGTGGGGACCAGGAACATCTGTCACATGGGGAAGGACAACAGGGACCAAAACCATCTGTCACATGGGGAAGGACAGTAGGGACCAGGACCATCTGTCACCTGGTGAAGGACACCAGGGACCAAGAACATCTGTCATGTGAGAAGGACAGCGGGGACTAGGAACATCAGTCACGTGGGCAGTACAGAGGGACCAGGAACATCTGTCACATGGGGAAGAACAGAGAGACCAGGAACATTTGTCACGTGGGAAGAACAGCAGGGAATGTCTGTCATGTGGGAAAGGACTGCAGGGACCAGGAAAATCTGTCACGTAGGGATGGACAGCAGGGACCAGGAACATCTGTGTCTTGGGTAAGGAGAGAGGGGAACATCTTTCATGTGGGAGGGACAGCAGGGAACATCTGACAAGTGGGGAAGGACAGCGGGGAACATCTGTCAGGTGGGGAAGGACAGTGGGGAACGTCTGTCATGTAAGGAAGGACTGCAGGGACCAGGAACATCTGTCTCTTGGGTAAGGACAGAAGGGAACATCTTTCAAGTGGGAAGGACAGCAGGGACCAGGAATATCTGTCAAGTGGGGAAGAACAGAGAGACCAGGAACATCTGTCACATGGGGAAAGACAACAGGGACCAGGAACATCTGTCAAGTGGGGAAGAACAGAGAGACCAGGATCATCTGTCACGTGGGTAAGGACAGCGGGGAACATCTGTCACGTGGGGAAGGACACCGGGGAACATCTGTCATGTGGGGAAGGACTGCAGGGACCAGGAACATCGGTCACGTAGGGATGGACAGCAGGGACCAGGAAAATCTGTCTCTTGGGTAAGGAGAGAGGGGAACATCTTTCACGTGGGAGGGACAGCAGGGAACATCTGACAAGTGGGGAAGGACAGCGGGGAACATCTGTCAGGTGGGGAAGGACTGTGGGGAATGTCTGTCATGTAAGGAAGGACTGCAGGGACAAGAAACATCTGTCTCTTGGGTAAGGACAGAAGGGAACATCTTTCACGTGGGAAGGACAGCAGGGACCAGGAATATCTGTCAAGTGGGGAAGAACAGAGAGACCAGGAACATCTGTCACGTGGGGGAAAACAGAGAGACCAGGAACATCTGTCACATGGGGAAAGACAACAGGGACCAGGAACATCTGTCAAGTGGGGAAGAACAGAGAGACCAGGATCATCTGTCACGTGGGTAAGGACAGCAGGGACCAGGAACATCGGTCACGTGGGGATGGACAGCAGGGACCAGGAAAATCTGTCTCTTGGGTAAGGACAGAGGGGAACATCTTTCATGTGGGAAGGACATCAGGGAACATCTGTCAAGTGGGGAAGGACAGCAGGGACCAGGAACATCTGTCACGTTGTGAAAGAACAGATGAACCTGGAACATCTGTAACGTGGGAAGGACATCGGGGAACATCTGTCACGTGAGGAATTACAGCAGGGAGAAAGAACATCTATCATGTGGGGAAGGACAGCAGGGACCAAGAATATCTGTCACCTGTGTAAGAACTAAGGGACCAGGAATGTCTGTGACATGGGAAGGAGAGCGGGGAAGACCTGTCATGTGGGGAAGGACAGCAGGGAAAATCTGTCAACTGGGGAAGGACAGGAGGGAACATCTGTCATGTGGGAAGGAGAGCAGGGAACAACTAGGAAAGGACTGCAGGGACCAGGAACTTGCTGTCTTGCCCCAGGTGACTGATGTTCCCAGCTTTCCTTCCCCATGTGACAGATGTTCCTGGTCCCAGCTGTCTTTCCTACAAAACAAATGTTCTCCTCTGTCCTTCCCCACTTGACAGATGTTCCCCGCTGTCCTTCCCCACCTGATAGATGTTCCCCACTGTCCTTACCACGTGACAGATGTTCCTGGTCTCTGCAGTCCTTCGCCACTTGACAGTAGGACATCAGGGAACATCTGTCAAGGACAGAGGGGAACATCTGTCACGTGGGGAAGGACAGGAGGGAACATTTGTCATGCGGGAAGGAGAGTAAGGAACAACTATCATGTGGGGAAAAATTGCAGGGACCAGGAACATCTGTCACGTGGGGATAGACAGCTGGGACCAGGAACATGTGTCTCGTGGGGAAAAACAGAGAGACCAGGAACATCTGTCATGTGGGGAAGGACAGCGGGGAACATCAGACAGGTGGGGAAGTACTGCAGGGACCATGAACATCTGTCACGTGGAAAAGGACAGCAGGGACGAGGAACATCTGTCAGGTGGGGGACAGCGGGGAACATCTGTCACGTGGGAAGGACAGCGGGGAACAACTGTCCGTTAGGAAGGACTGCAGAGACCAGGAACATCTGTCAAGTGGGGATGGACAGCTGTGACCAGGAACATGTGTCTCATGGGGAAAAACAGAGAGACCAGGAACATCTGTCATGTGGGGAAGGACAGCGGGGAAGGTCAGTCAGGTGGGGAAGTACTGCCGGGACCAGGAACATCTATAACGTGGAAAAGGACAGCAGGGATGAGGAACATCTGTCATGTGGGGAAGGACAGCGGGGAATATCTGTCAGGTGGGGAGGGACAGAGGGAAACATCTGTTATGTTGGGAATGTCTGCAGGGACCAGAAATTTCTGTCAAGTGGGGAAGGACAGCGGGGGACATCTGTCATGTGGGGAAGGTCTGAAGGGAACAGGAACATCTGTCACCTGGGGAAGGACAGTGGGGGACATCTGTCAGGTGGGGAAGGACAGTGGGGAACATCTGTCAGGTGGGGAAGGACAGTGGGGAACATGTGTCACTTGTGGAAGGACAATGGGGAACATCTGTCAAGTCGGAAGGACAGCAGGGAACATCTGTCAGGTGGGGAAGGACAGCAGGAACATCTGTAACCTGGGAAGAACAGCAGGGAATATCTATAACCTGCGAAGGACATCGGGGAACATCTGTCATGTGGGGAAGGACTGCAGAAACCAGGAACATCTGTCATGTGAGGAAGGACAGCGGGGAACATCTGTCAAGTGGGAAAGACAGTGGGGACCAGGAACATCAGTCACGTGGGGAAGGACAGCGGGGAACGTCTCTCACGTTGGGAAGGACAGCAGTGACCAGGAACATCTGTCACCTGGGAAGAACAGAGGAACCAGGAACATCTTTCACGTGTGAAGGACAGCCAGGAAATTCTGTCATTTGGGGAAGACAGCAGGGACCAGGAACATCTGTCAGGTGGGGAAGGACAGCGGGGAACATCTGTCACATGGGGAAGGACTACAGGGAACCTGTGAAGGACAGCGGAAAACATCTGTAACCTGGGCATTACAGCGGGTACATCTGTCTTGGGGGAAGGACAACGGAGAACATCTGTCACCTTGGGAAGGTCTGCAGGGACCAGGAACATCTGTCACGTGGGGGAAAACAGAGAGACCAGGAACATCTGTCACGTGGAGAAGGACACCGGGGAACATCTGTCATGTGGGGAAGGACTGCAGGGACCAGGAACATTGGTCACGTAGGGATAGACAGCAGGGACCAGGAAAATCTGTCTCTTGGGTAAGGACAGAGGGGAACATCTTTCATGTGGGAAGGACATCAGGGAACATCTGTCAAGTGGGGAAGGACAGTGGGGAACATCTGTCAAGTGAGGAAGGACAGCAGGGACCAGGAACATCTGTCACGTGGAGAAAAACACAGAGACCAGGAACATCTGTCACGTGGGGAAGGACAGCAGGGACCAAGAACATCTGTCATGTGGGAAGGACAGCGGGGACCAGGAACATCAGTCACGTGGAGAAGGACAGCGGAAAACATCTCTCACGTGGGGAAGGACAACGGGGGACCAGAAACATCTGTCATGTGAGAAGGACAGCAGGGACCAGGAACATCTGTAATGTGGGGGAAAACAGAGAGACCAGGAAGATCTGTCATGTGGGGAAGGACTTCAGGGACCAGGAACATTTGTCATGTGGGGAAGGACAGCGGGGAACATCTGTCAACTGGGGAAGGACAGTGGGAAACATCTGTCACGTGGGGAAAGACTGCAGTTACCAGGAACATCTGTCTCGTGGGGAAGGACAGCAGGGACCAGGAAAATATCTCACCAGGGAAGAACGGAGGGACCAGGAACATCTGTCACGTAGAAAAGACAGCGGGGAACATCTGTCACATGGGGAAGGACAGAGGGGAACACCTGTCACATGGAGAAGGACAGCGTGGAACATCCTTCACATGGGAAGGACAATGAAGAACATCTTTCACATGGGAAAGAACAGAGACCAGGAACATCTGTCACGTAGGGAAGGACAATGGAGAGCATCTGTCAAGTGGGGAAGGACAGCAGGGACCAGGAACATCTATCACGTGGGTAGGACAGAGGGGAACATCTATCATGTGGGAAGGACAGCAGGGACCAGGAATATCTGTCACGTGGATAGGACAGAGGGGAACATCTGTCATGTGGGAAGGACAGCGGGGAAGAACTGTCACATGGCAAGGACAGCAGGGACCAGGAACATCTGTCACGTTGTGAAAGAACAGATGAACCTGGAACATCTGTAACGTGGGAAGGACATCGGGGAACATCTGTCACGTGAGGAATTACAGCAGGGAGAAAGAACATCTATCATGTGGGGAAGGACAGCAGGGACCAAGAATATCTGTCACCTGTGTAAGAACTAAGGGACCAGGAATGTCTGTGACGTAGGAAGGAGAGCGGGAAAGACCTGTCATGTGGGGAAGGACAGCAGGGAAAATCTGTCAACTGGGGAAGGACAGGAGGGAACATCTGTCATGTGGGAAGGAGAGCAGGGAACAACTAGGAAAGGACTGCAGGGACCAGGAACTTGCTGTCCTGCCCCAGGTGACTGATGTTCCCCGCTGTCCTTCCCCACCTGATAGATGTTCCCCACTGTCCTTACCACGTGACAGATGTTCCTGGTCTCTGCAGTCCTTCGCCACTTGACAGAAGGACATCAGGGAACATCTGTCAAGGACAGAGGGGAACATCTGTCACGTGGGGAAGGACGGGAGGGAACATTTGTCATGCGGGAAGGAGAGTAAGGAACAACTATCACGTGGGGAAGGATTGCAGGGACCAGGAACATCTGTCACGTGGGGATGGACAGCTGGGACCAGGAACATGTGTCTCATGGGGAAAAACAGAGAGAACAGAAACATCTGTCATGTGGGGAAGGACAGCGGGGAACATCAGAGAGGTGGGGAAGTACTGCCAGGACCATGAACATCTGTCACATGGAAAAGGACCGAAGGGACAAGGAACATCTGTCAGGTGGGGGACAGCGGGGAACATCTGTCACGTGGGAAAGACAGCGGGGAACAACTGTCCATTAGGAAGGACTGCAGAGACCAGGAACATCTGTCACGTGGTAAGGACGGTGGGGAACATCTATCAGGTGGGGAAGGACAGCGGGGAACATCTGTCATGTGGGGAAGGACAGTGGGAAACATCTGTCAGGTGGGGAAGGACAGTGGGGAACATCTGTCAGGTGTGGAAGGACAGTGGGGAACATGTGTCACTTGTAGAAGGACAATGGGGAACATTTGTCATGTAAGGAAGGACTGCGGGGAACATCTGTCAAGTCGGAAGGACAGCGGGGAACATCTGTCAGGTGGGGAAGGACAGCGGAAACATCTGTCAAGTGGGGAAGGACATCAGCGACGAGGAACATCTGTCAAGTGGGGAAGGACATTGGGGAGAAAGAATATCTGTTATATGGGGAATGACAGCAGGGACCAGGAACATCTGTCACGTGGGGAAAAACTGCCGGGACCAAGAACATCTGTCAGGTGTGGAAGGACACCAGAGACCAGGAACATTTGTCACGTGGTAAAAAACAGAGAGACCAGGAACATCTGTCAAGTGGGGAAGGACAGTGGGGAGAAAGAATATCTGTTATATGGGGAATGACAGCAGGGACCAGGAACATCTGTCACGTGGGGAAAAACTGCCAGGACCAAGAACATCTGTCAGGTGTGGAAGGACACCAGAGACCAGGAACATTTGTCACGTGGTAAAAAACAGAGAGACCAGGAACATCTGTCAAGTGGGGAAGGACAGCGGGGAACATCTGTCACGTGGGGAAGAACATCAAGGACCACAAACACCGGTCACTTGTGGAAGAACAGACTGACAAGGAACATCTGTAATGTGGGAAGCACAGCAGGGACCAGGAACATCTGTCATGTTGTGGAAGAACAGAAGGACCACAAACATCTGTCACATGGGAAGGAGAGAGGGGAAATCTATCTAGTGGGGAACATCTATCACGTGGGGAAAGACCGCGTGGAACATCTGTCCGGTGGAAATGGACTGCAGGGACCAGCAACATCTGTCATGTGGGGAAGGACAGCGGGGAACATCTGTCACGTGGGAGGGAGAGAGGGGAACATCTGTTACCTGCGGAAGGACAGCGGGGAACATCTGTCACGTGGGAATGATAGCGGGGAACATATGTCAAGTAGGGAAGGAAAGCAGGGACCAGGAACATGTGTCACGTGGGGAAGGACAGCAGGGATGAGGAACATCTGTCAAGTGGGGAAAAACATAGAGACCAGGAACATCTGTCACGTGGGGAAGGACAGCGGGGAACATCTGTCACTTGTGAAGGACAGTGTGTAGAAAGAATATCTGTTATATGGGGAAGGACAGCAGGGACCAGGAACATCTGTCACACGTGGAAGAACAGAGGGACCAGGAACATCTGTCACGTGGGGAAGGACAGCGAGGAACATCTGTCACTTGTGAAGGAAAGAGGGAAGATCTGTTACTTGGGGAAGGACTGTGGAGAGAAGGAACATCTGTCACGTGGTGAAGAATAGCAGGGACCAGGAACATCAGTCACGTGGGAATGACAGCAAGGACCAGAAACATCTGTCACGTGTGGAAAAACAGAGAGACCAGTAACATCTGTCACGTTGGGAAGGACAGCAGGGACCAGGAACATCTGTCATGTTGTGGAAGAACAAGAAGACCAGAAATATCTGTCACATGGGAAGGAGAGAGGGGAAATCTATCAAGTGGGGAACATCTATCACGTGGGAAAGGACCGCGTGGAACATCTGTCCGGTGGGGATGGACTGCAGGGACCAGGAACATCTCTCATGTGGAAAAGGACAGCGGGGAACATCTGTCACGTGGAGGGAGAGGGGGGAACATCTGTCACCTGCGGAAGGACAGCGGGGAACATCTGTCACGTGGGAATGATAGCGGGGGACCTATGTCAAGTAGGGAAGGAAAGCAGGGACCAGGAACATGTGTCACGTGGGGAAGGACAGCAGGGATGAGGAACATCTGTCAAGTGGGGAAAAACAGAGAGACCAGGAACATCTGTCACGTGGGGAAGGACAGCGGGGAACATCTGTCACTTGTGAAGGAAAGCGGGAAGATCTGTTACTTGGGGATGGACTGCGGAGAGAACGAACATCTGTCACGTGCGGAAGGACAGCAAGGACCAGAAACATTTGTCACGTGGGGAAAAACAGAGAGACGAGTAACATCTGTCATGTTGGGAAGGACAGTGGTGAACATTTGTCACGTGGGGAAGGACTGCAGGGACCAGGAACATCTGTCAAGTGTGGAAGAACAGAGGGACCAAGAACATCTGACACGTGGGAAGGACAGCAGGGACAAGGAACATCAGTCACGTGGGAATGACAGCAAGGACCAAAAACATCTGTCATGTGCGGAAAAACAGAGAGACCAGTAACATCTGTCACGTTGGGAAGGACATAAGGGACCAGGAACACCTGTCAAGTGTGGAAGAACAGAGGGACCAAGAACATCTGACACGTGGGAAGGACAGCGGGGGAAAATCTAAAGTCCGGAAGGACAGTGGGGAACATCTGTAATTTGGGAATGGACAGTTGGGAACATCTGTCAACTGGGGAAGGACTGCAGGGACCAGGAACATTTGTCATGTGGAGAAAAACAGAGAAACCAGGAACATCTGTCAAGTGGGGAAGGACAGCGGGGAACATCTGTCACGTGGGGAAGACAATCAGGGACCACGAACACCTGTCACGTGTGGAAGAACAGACTGACAAGGAACATCTGTAACGTGGGATGCTCAGTAGGGACCAGGAACATCTGTCATGTTGTGGAAGAACAAGAAGACCAGAAACATCTGTCACATGGGAAGGAGAGAAGGGAAATCTATCAAGTGGGGAACATCTATCACTTGGGAAAGGACCGCGTGGAACATCTGTCTGGTGGGGATGGACTGCAGGGACCAGGAACATCTGTCATGTGGAAAAGGACAGCGGGGAACATCTGTCACGTGGAGGGAGAGGGGGGAACATCTGTCACCTGCGGAAGGACAGCGGGGAACGTCGGTCACGTGGGAAGGATAGCAGGGGACATATGTCAAGTAGGGAAGGACAGCAGGGACCAGGAACATGTGTCACCTGGGGAAGGACAGCAGGGATGAGGAACATCTGTTAAGTGGGGAAAAACATAGAGACCAGGAACATCTGTCACATAGGGAAGGACAGCTGGGAACATCTGTCAAGTGGGGAAGGACAGCAGGGACCATGAACATCTGTCACATGGGGAAGGACAGCAGGGACCAGGAACATCTGTCACGTGGGGGAAAACAGTGAGACCAGGAACATCTGTCACATAGGGAAGGAAAGTGGGGAACATCTGTCATGTTGGGAAAAACACTGGGGAACATCTGTCAGGTTGGGAAGGAGAGTGGGGAATATCTGTCACATGGAGAAAAACAGTTGAGAACATCTCTGAGGTGGAGGAGGACAACGGGGAACATCTCTCACCTGGGGAAGGTCTGCAGGGACCAGGAACATCTGTCATGTGGGGAAGGACAGTTGAGAACATCTTTCAGGTTGGGAAGGACAGCAGGGAACATCTGCCAAGAAGGGAAGGACTACGGGGAACCTCTGTCACCTAGGGAAAGTCAGCAGGGACCAGGAACATCTGTCACGTGGAAAAGGACAGTGGGAAATATCTGTCAGGTGGGGAAGGACAGTGGGGAACATTTTTCACATTGGAAAGACAGCAGAGACCAGGAACATCTGTAATGTGAGGAAGGACAGCAGGGACCAGGAACATCTGTCATGTGGGGAAGGACTGCCAGGACCAAGAACATCTGTCAGGTGTGGAAGGACACCAGGGACCAGGAACATTTGGCACGTGGAGAAAAACAGAGAGACCAGGAACATATGTCAAAATGGGAATGACAACGGGGAACATCTGTCACGTGGGGAAGAACATCAGGGAACACGAACACCTGTCACGTGTGGAAGAACAGACTGACAAGGAACATCTGTAATGTGGGAAGCACAGCAGAGACCAGGAATATCTGTCATGTTGTGGAAGAACAGAAGGACCAGAATCATCTGTCACATGGGAAGCATAGAGGGGAAATCTATCAAGTGGGGAACATCTATCACGAGGGAAAAATCCGCGTGGAACATCTGTCTGGTGGGGATGGACTGAAGGGACCAGGAACATCTCTCATGTGGGGAAGGAGAGCGGGGAACATCTGTCACCTGCAGAAGGACAGCGAGGAACATCTGTCACGTGGGAAGGATAGCGGGGGACATACGTTAAGTAGGGAAGGACACCAGGGACCAGGAACATTTGTGACGTGGGGAAGGAGAGCAGGGAACATCTGTCAAGTGGGGAAGGACAATGGGGAACATCTGTCAAGTGGGGAAAAACATAGAGACCAGGAACATCTGTCACGTAGGGAAGGACAGCAGGGAACATCTGTCAAGTGGGGAAGGACAATGGGGAACATCTGTCAAGTGGGGAAAGACAGCAGGGACCAGGAATATCTGTCAAGTGGGGAAGGACAGCGGGGAACATCTGTCACATGGGGAACGACAGCAGGGACCAGGAACATCTGTTACGTGGGGAAAAACAGTGACACCAGGAACATCTGTCACGTAGGGAAGGAAAGTGGGGAACATCTGTCAGGTGGTGAAAAACACTGGGGAACATCTGTCAGGTGGGGAAGGACAGCCGGGAATATCTGTCACATGGTTGGGGAACATCTCTCAGGTGGAGGAGGAAAATGGGGAACATCTGTCACCTGGGGAAGGTGCAGGGACCAGGAACATCTGTCATGTGGGGAAGGACAGAGGGGAACATCTTTCAGGTTGGGAAGGACAGCAGGGAACATCTGTCAGGAAGGGAAGGACTGCGGGGAACCTCTGTCACGTAGGGAAAGTCAGCAGGGACCGGGAAAATCTGTCACGTGGAATAGGAAAGTGGGAAACATCTGTCAGGTGGAGAAGGACAGTGGGGAACATCTGTCAGGTGGGGAAGAGAGGGGGAACATCTGTCACATTGGAAAGACAGCGGAGACCAGGAACATCTGTAATGTGGGGAAGGACAGCAGGGACCAGGAACATCTGTCAGGTGTGGGAGAACACCAGGGACCAGGAACATTTGTCACGTAGAGAAAAACAGAGAGACCAAGAACATCTGTCAAATGGGGAAGGACAGCGGGGAACATCTGTCACGTGGGGAAGAACATCAGGGACCACGAACACCTGTCACGTGTGGAAGAACAGACTGACAAGGAACATCTGTAACGTGGGAAGCACAGCAGGGACCAGGAACATCTGTCATGTTGTGGAAGAACAGAAGGAACAGAAACATCTGTCACATGGGAAGGAGAGAGGGGAAATCTATCTAGTGGGGAACATCTATCACGTGGGGAAGGACCGCGTGGGACATCTGTCCGGTGGGGATGGACTGCAGGGACCAGGAACATCTGTCATGTGGGGAAGGACAGCGGGGAACATCTGTCACGTGGGAGGGAGAATGGGGAACATCTGTCACCTGCAGAAGGACAGCGGGGAACATCGTTCACGTGGGAAGGATAGCGGGGGACATATGTCAAGTTGGGAAGGACACCAGAGTCCAGGAACGTGTCACCTGGGGAAGAACAGCAGGAATGAGGAACATCTGTCAAGTGGGGAAAAACATAGAGACCAGGAACATCTGTCATCTAGGGAAGGACAGCAGGGAACATGTGTCAAGTGGGGAAGGACAGCAGGGACCAGGAACATCTGTAACATGGGGAAAAACAGTGAGACCAGGAACATCTGTCACTTAGGGAAGGAAAGTGGGGGACATCTGTCAGGTGGGGAAAAACAGTGGGGAACATCTGTCAGGTGGGGAAGGACAGCGGGGAATATCTGTCACATGGAGAAGGTTTCAGGGACCAGGAACATCTGTCACGTGGGAAGGACAGCAGGGAACATCTGTCACGTGGGGATGGAGTGCCGTGACCAGGAACTTTTGTCACGTGGAGAAAAACCGAGAGACCAAGAACATCTGTCATGTGGGGAAGGACAACGAGAACATCTATCAAGTGGGGAAGACCGTCAGGGACCACGAACACCTGTCACGTGTAGAAGAACAGACTGACAAGGAACATCTGTGAACGTGGGAAGCACAGCAGGGACCAGGAACATCTGTCATGTTGTGGAAGAACAGAAGGACCACAAACATCTGTCACTTGGGAAGGAGAGGGGGGAAATCTATCAAGTGGGGAACATCTATCACGTGGGAAAGGACCGCGTGGAACATCTGTCCGGTGGGGATGGACTGCAGGGACCAGGAACATCTGTCATGTGGGGAAGGACAGAGGGGAAAATCAGTCACGTGGGAGGTAGAGTGGGGAACATCTATCACCTAGGAAGGACAGCGGGGAACATCTGTCAAGTGGGAAGGATAGCGGGGGACATATGTTAAGTAGGGAAGAACAGCAGGGACCAGGAACATGTGTCACGTGGGGAAGGACAGCAGGGATGAGGAACATCTGTCAAGTGGGGAAAACCATAGAGACCAGGAACATCTGTCACGTAGGGAAGGAGCGCAGGACACATCTGTCAAGTGGAGAAGGACCGCAGGGACCAGGAACATCTGTCAAGTGGGGAAGGAGAGCGGGGAACATCTGTCACGTGGGAAAAACAGTGAGACCAGGAACATCTGTAATGTAGGGAAGGAAAGTGGGGAACATCTGTCACCTGCGGAAGTACAGCAGGGAACATCTGTCATGTGGGAAGGATAGCGGGGGACATCTGTCATGTAGGGAAGGACAGCAGGGACCAGGAACATGTGTCACCTGGGGAAGGACAGCAGGGATGAGGAACATCTGTCAAGTGGGGGAAAACATAGAGACCAGGAACATCTGACACGTAGGGAAGCAAAGTGGGCAACATCTCTCAGTTGGGGAAAAACACTGGGGAACATCTGTCAGGTGGGGAAGGACAGTGGGGAATATCTGTCACGTGGGGAAGGTCCGCAGGGATCAGGAACATCTGTCATGTGGAGAAGGACAGTGGGGAACATCTTTCAGGTTGGGAAGGACAGCATTGAACATCTGTCAGGAAGGGAAGGACAGCGGGCAACCTCTGTCACCTAGGGAAAGTCAGCAGGGACCAGGAAAATCTGTCACATGGAAAAGGACAGTGGGAAACATTTGTCAGGTGGGGAAGTACAGTGGGGAAAATCTGTCAGGTAGGGAAGGAGAGCGGGGAACATCTGTCACGTGGGGAAGGACATCAAGGACCATGAACACCTGTCACTTGTGGAAGAACAGACTGACAAGGAACATCTGTAATGTGGGAAGCACAGCAGGGACCAGGAACATCTGTAATGTGGGGAAGGACGGCAGGGACCAGGAACATCTGTCAGGTGTGGAAGAACACCAGGGACCAGGAACATTTGTCACGTGGTAAAAAACAGAGAGACCAGGAACATGTGTCTAGTGGGGAAGGACAGCGGGGAACATCTGTCACGTGGGGAAGAACATCAAGGACCACGAACACCTGTCAATTGTGGAAGAACACACTGACAAGGAAAATCTGTAATGTGGGAAGCACAGCAGAAACCAGGAATATCTGTCATGTTGTGGAAGAACAGAAGGACCAGAAACATCTGTCACATGGGAAGGAGAGAGGGGAAATCTATCTAGTGGGGAACATCTATCACGTGGGGAAGGACCGCGTGGAACATCTGTCCAGTAGAAATGGACTGCAGGGACCAGCAACATCTGTCATGTGGGGAAAGACAGCGGGGAACATCTGTCACGTGGGAGGGAGAGTGGGGAACATCTGTCAACTGCGGAAGGACGCGGGGAACATCTGTCACGTGGCAATGATAGCGGGGGACATATGTCAAGTAGGGAAAGACAGCAGGGACCAAGAACATGTGTCACGTGGGGAAGAACAGAGGGACCAAGAACATCTGACACGTGGGAAGGACAGCGGGGGAAACTCTAAAGTCCGGAAGGAAAGTAGGGAACATCTGTAATTTGGGAATGGACAGTTGGGAATACCTTTCAACTGGGGAAGGACTGCAGGGACCAGGAACATTTGTCACGTGGAGAAAAACAGAGAAACGAGGAACATCTGTCAAGTGGGGAAGGACAGCGGGGAACATCTGTCAAGTGGGGAAGACAATCAGGGACCACGAACACCTGTCACGTGTGGAAGAATAGACTGACAAGGAACATCTGTGAACGTGGGAAGCACAGCAGGGACCAGGAACATCTGTCATGTGGAAGAACAGAAGGACCAGAAACATCTGTCACATGGGAAAGAGAGAGGGGAAATCTATCAAGTAGAGAACAACTATCACGTGGGGAAGGACCACGTGGAACATCTGTCCGGTGGGGATAGACTGCAGGAACCAGGAACATCTGTCAGGTGTGGAAGAACACCAGGGACCAGGAACATTTGTCACGTGGTAAAAAACAGAGAGACCAGGAACATGTGTCTAGTGGGGAAGGACAGCGGGGAACATCTGTCACGTGGGGAAGAACATCAAGGACCACGAACACCTGTCACTTGTGGAAGAACACACTGACAAGGAAAATCTGTAATGTGGGAAGCACAGCAGAAACCAGGAATATCTGTCATGTTGTGGAAGAACAGAAGGACCAGAAACATCTGTCACATGGGAAGGAGAGAGGGGAAATCTATCTAGTGGGGAACATCTATCACGTGGGGAAGGACCGCGTGGAACATCTGTCCAGTAGAAATGGACTGCAGGGACCAGCAACATCTGTCATGTGGGGAAAGACAGCGGGGAACATCTGTCACGTGGGAGGGAGAGTGGGGAACATCTGTCAACTGCGGAAGGACGCGGGGAACATCTGTCACGTGGCAATGATAGCGGGGGACATATGTCAAGTAGGGAAAGACAGCAGGGACCAAGAACATGTGTCACGTGGGGAAGAACAGAGGGACCAAGAACATCTGACACGTGGGAAGGACAGCGGGGGAAACTCTAAAGTCCGGAAGGAAAGTAGGGAACATCTGTAATTTGGGAATGGACAGTTGGGAATACCTTTCAACTGGGGAAGGACT